>NC_143056.1:90962500-91225000 GCF_052426305.1 Pelodiscus sinensis | reverse complement strand
GTCTAGACCGCAAGCAGAACTTTCGAAAAAGCAAGCCGCTTTTTTGAAAGAAAGCAGCGAGTGAGTCTGGATGCTCTCTTTCTAAAAAGCCCTGTTTGCATTCAAGAATGCCTTTTTTCGAAAGAGCACTTTCGAAAAAAGGCGTTCTTCCTTGTGCAATGAGGTTTACCACCGTTGAAAGAAAAGCCGCGTTCTTTCGATTTAATTTAGAAAGAACGCGGCTGCAGTCGAGACGCAGGTGAAGTTTTTTCGAAAAAAGGCTACTTTTTTCGAAAAAAAACCCGAGTCTGGACACGGCCGTTGTGTGGCAAATCTCCTCTGACAAGCTAGCCCAAAAGAAGTAATCAAACCCTGTTAGAATCACGAGAATGAGCTTACTGGAGGTTGGACTCTCAGTACTTTGCAGGAAATTTTTCAGTGCCTATAGCAATCTGATGCTTTGCCTGCTAACTCTAGGTGCACAGAAAGCTTTTTCTTGCCCAAGAAATGGAAGCTAAGGTCACACAACCCCTCATTGACACATTACATCATGCACTCAGACATGCATTATGCAAGTTACTTGTGTGAGGTTTGACTGTAATCCCTATTTACGGTGAGGTGTGTATGATTGCATGTGTAATCCTTCACTCACTTGATTCAGTGCAAGGGCTCAGAGGAATAGAGGCCCAAGCTATTCCATTTGAAGACAATGGTAGTTTTGACATTGCTTCCAATGGGACTAAGACTAGGCTCTGTGACTTGAAAAGCAATCAGATCTAAACAGGTCTTTATCTGACAAATCCAAACCCTCTGCAATTTACAGATTTCTGTTTTACATCTACAAGAACCCCTTTGTGACTATTCACCAGTCAGGTCTGCCAGGTTCACCCATTGTACAGTTTTGGCCCAGATTCTGATCTCATACCACTGGGGCAAATTTCATTTTTTTTTTTTTTGTATTGCAGAAGCACCTGGGGCTCCAACCAAGATTTGAGTCCCATTGTGCTAGATGCTGCACAAACACATACCCAGAGACAGTACTTATCCCAAATAGTTTAGAATCCAAATAGACAAGACAAAAAGCTGGGAAGGAAAACAAAGAAAGTGACTTGTGTAAGGTCACCTAGCATATTAGTAGCAGATATGGGAATAGAACCCATTGCCAATCTAGGATCCTGACGTGTGGACTGGGCTGACAAATTAACATTCCAGTAGTGTAACTTACATCTAGAGCATGTCTTCTATTCATCACTCCCCATTTACTTCCTTCTTTTCAACTTTTTTTTTATTCTTTCTATGCCATTTTTCATTTTGCTATCTCAGAGTGATTTGCCAGCATTAATTAATTTAGGACACAAAGTTAAGGTCATGTAGCAAGTCACTCTCTTCTTCGGCTTCAAAGTGTATTAGTAGTTTATTTGGATCATCAGCATGTAGTCACTCGGGGTGTGTCTAGACTACAGAGTTTTGTCGACAAAAGTGGACTTTTGTCGACAAAACTATACCTGCGTCTACACTACCGCTGAGTTCTGTCGACATAACGTTGACAGAACTCAGCAGTTTTGTCGACGCTGGTAAACCTCATTTTACGAGGCATAACACCTTCTGTCGACAGAGTTTCTGTCGACAGAAGGTGTTATTGAATGTAAACTGTCCTTTGCGTCTACACTACCATGTCGACAAAGCAGCTTGCTTTGTCGACGGAACTCAATGTAGTCTAGACGCTCTTTGTCGACAGAAGCCTGTAGTCTAGACGTACCCTCAGTTGCAGAGCTCAGTCAGTCAATAGCTGTCCTTGAAGCCAGGACGTTTGAGTCCATCAATCAAAGTTTGAAGATAGAGCAACCTTCTGCAATTCTCAGCCACTAGCAATGAACATCCTGGCCATGCTCTCCATGGCCGTTATCCTCTTAGGTGAGGAGAAAACCGCTGTGTGTGTTCCTGAGCCATTGAATGTGTCTCCTTGTTCTGTTGAGCTGGTGTGGCAACTTGCTAGACAATAGTCAACATTATGCAAGGCATCATGCATTAACATGGCAGCTCAGAGAGCTTTGGTGTTCCTACAGGTGCTAGCCCAAAGGCGAGGGGGAAAAAGAAAAGGATGTTAAACATTGGCCATGAAGAAAGATTGACTATAAAAATCCTTAACAACTATCAACTTAGCTGTTGACACTTTCCCTGCAGCCCATGCCAATATCTACCTTGCAGAAAAGCAATGACTGTTCTACCAGCAGTCATGAAAACCATGTGTGAAGTTCAACACTTCTATCAGACAAGTTGATTTGTTAAGCATCTGTTCAAAATATACCCCCAATTGTCACCATTATATTCTAAAAAGCACTGCTGTAGTCCATTAATGAACTTCGAAAGGGATGTGTGACATGATTGGTTTTATTTGGAGTTGACACAAGGCTCGTACATGAAGTATCGGTGGAGCATTTATTAATCCATGCCCAGTTTGCTTTCATGCTGTGTCACAGAATCTAAATGGAAAATGGGTTCCTTGCTTTAATCTCAGTGATTTTCTTTGTTTGTTTGTTTTCAAAGCCCACTTGTCTAAGTAATAAGGCTGGTCTCATTCTTTGAATGCAGAATAATAGGCAGAATGGGCTAATTTAATTCTTCCTATAGTTAAATGTTCTTCTGGCATGAAAAAACTTTTTTGTTTCCAATTTAGAAATCATGTTAATTTTTTTGTTAAATCCTTATAATTTGTAGCAGATCACTGTTGGCCCCCATTTGAACAGGCTGCTTACAATCTGGAAAGACATGAAAGGACTGATTCTCCGTCACAGAGTAAATCAGGAGTAAATCCATTCAAGTCGATGGAGCTCACCAGCACAAGTGAGAGGAGACTTGGGCATGAACTCATGAAATTATTCTAGATTCTCAGTCACAGGATGAAACCCTGGATCTGCTAAAGTCTCTGGCAAAATTTCCAATGACTAAAAATGGCTCCAGGATTTAATTGATAGGCTCAGGTGAGCAAATAAGCAATGATTTACATCAGAGATGAGTGGGCACTTGAGTCCCGTGTACCTACCACCAAATGCCCACTTCCAGTCCTTTTCTGGGCCTTGGCACATCTATGGTTAGCTCTAAAAGGTAGCCTGAACAACCACAAGAGGGTAGTGGCAAATAACGAGTACTATGACCTGCCACAAAGACATCTACACCCACCATTAGAGAGCAAGCATGTTACTCAAGAGAAAAGAGGGCTAAGCACTGCTCCCTGAGCTCAGCCTACTTCCAGATGAAGCAGACTAGTGCAATGAGATTTGATGTAATGGCTCAAGCCACTGTTTCATCTATTCTGACATTTTTCTGCTGTTGCCAGTGCCTAAAGATTCAGTGGGAGACAGGTTATCTGACTAGAACTCTTATTTAAATTCTATATTTTTTGGAGATTTGTCCATTGAGGCTTCTCCTCTGCGAGTGACCTTGCACACTCTAGCTTTGCATTTTTCTCATTGCTGTTTAGACTGAAGAAAGGGTGTTATGATAATGATGTCAATAACATTCTGGCCCTGCTATCCACTACAGTGCTATGGATTTGGCTTTAACCTGTTCAATAAGATGCAAGAATAAGCAAAGACAGCAGAGCTCAAGCGTATGAGGACCAACAAAGTCTACAGTTGTGAATTCCAAAGGGCTTTCATGAGCCCGCCCTGTGTAGGTCCATCGAGGACAGTGCTACCTCTCGCCACCTCTTATTTTTATTGACTCAAACTCACAGCTGAAGATGGTCATAGTGATAAGTCTTGTCTCCTCAAGCTGTTGGAATCTCAACTCAACCAGTGACAGTTTCAACTATGCCAAGACAAGAGACTAAAAGGGACGTCATCACCAACTTTTTTCGTGTTGTACAATTTGTACCTCCAGCCACTAGATGCTGTTCTCTTGGCCATTGTTGACTATCTCCCACTGATGTTCTGAAAGCCCGCCCTGTAAGGTCAAGATGGAGAGAGCTGCAAAGAGAACATGGCATTTTTCTATCACACTGCACCCGTGACAGCTTCACTCCAGGCTTAGGTTCCAGGGATTTGGAAAATGTGACCACTGGAGAAGTGTGTTTTGGAGAGGAGGGAGACACCCATATGCTACAAAAGCAATTTAAGTAATTTTTTGGGGGTGACCCTTTTCCAGGTCAACAAAGTGACTCCACCTCCTCTCTTATCACTTCCCCAGAGGCTAGTGTCTTCATTAGCCTCATCCCTCTCTCCCTCCTCTTGTTAGGGTTGGGGAACTAGCATTCCTGTCAGATAGGCATTCTCAGCAGCCCAGACACTGGAGGTGCACGCTTGGAATGTGTGAGCATTGTGACTGAAAAGTTCCTCCCTGCAATGTCTCTTCACTCCGGAATAGTGACCTTTGAAATGCCCCACCACAGACTATCCACCCTGAAAGCACTCCCTTGTTCCCAAAGCCCCTCAAAAATTGGGGCATCCATTAGTGTACCTACAGATACGTTAAAGAGCCCAAATACTGATTCTTCATTGTTCAAAACAAAATAATTCAACTCACTTAACATAGCTGTGACTATTGTTTCTATTTTCAAAAACAGGAGACTCCATAAAAACCTTAATGTACAGAATATCAATAAGGATACTAACTACTGAGACCTGATGCATGCACTTGGAAGAGCTGATCTGGACTGCACATTTGCAGAAATGATATATTAGCCCAAGCACCCCGTGCAGTCTACATTTCAGTTGTCTTCAAAATGTCCACAATCTATTGTGTTGCATTTGAAAACGCTAGTCACTTAGGGTGGAATTTATGCCTGACATAGACCAGATAAACTCCAGTCATTGCTTCACAATGCATTTTTTTTAATTTAATCTTTAAAAAGACAGGCTGCTGGTTAACTGAGAGTCCCCTGTTTGATTGACAGTATCTGTCAGAGGCAATGAACTCCACTTGAACATTGCCTTTATGTTGCTGTGTAAAGTTGTTCAACTGTGACCCTCCCATCTGTTCCAGCTAATCTGAAAGTCATTTAGGCCCGCTTCTCCATTCATTCTAAACACAGCACATTCTCCTGTTAACACACATATGCAAAGTTGTCGGGCTGTCAGCTACGTAAGGGTTTTTTTTTTTTTTTAAGTCTCGCTTACGACATCTGTGTAAACATTTCCTCATAACAATTCTAATGGAAAAGCCATTTACAGGAATCCACTTCATAGCTCGCTAATTGTTTTTTATGTTCATGTCTGTAAGTCTCATACAGTCACTTCAGAAAAGTTTCAGTATGCTTCTTTAAAACAGCTCAGGTAGTTGACCTCAATATTCTAGTTTACATGTGGGAGACTTTACATTTTAAAGATCTAGCCAGATGTGTATTCAGAAGAAGGAGTAATATTTTTTGCCAAACCAGGTTTTGCTTAGTTATTTAACTTTTACAATTCTGGGAGACTACTATTCACATATGACAATTTAAGGGCCAGGACAATTTCAAATCTGAATTTCTCTCTAACATTATTATACTGCACTAGTTTAATATACAACATATGTATTCAGCTTGCACAATCAAAAGCTAGAAGAGATAGCATTTGACTAGAAGATATACCTGTCCTTTCTCAGGCCATTCAGAGCAGGGGTCTGCAGGGAGTGCAGGAGTTAGGGCAAAGGCTTGGGGATGTGGTAGCTCATGGCAGCTGGCAGCTCAGGGAGTGAAGGATTCGGGGGGGGAGGGGGACTCAGGGCAGGGGACTGGGAGTTCAGGAGGGCTCACTATCCCACCTGCAGTGGTGTGTGCAGCACTGCACCATCAGTGGCAGCTCCCTGGGATAGTTAAGGCCATGTTGCCTGGCTGGCAGCTCCTCCTTGGGGGCCAGGGTCCCCCCTGTCTGTCCCCAACTCGAGGGGGGCCAGAGCTGCACTTCTTGGTCCCAGACGGTGGCTGCGTTGCCCATCGCCAGACCACAGTTCCTCCGAGGGATGGGGGGCAGGGCTGCACTGCTCAGTCCACAGTTCCTCGGGGCAGGTTGCGAGGCTCCACTGCCCAGACTCAGCCCACTGCTCCTCCAGGGGAGGGGCTCTGCTGGCTGGCTCTGTCAGTGCTCCTGCAGGAGGTGGGACACTGGTTGGGAAGAACCTCCCTCCCCCGCCGCCCAATCTGACGCTGTAGTGGAGTACCGGTGGGGGGGGAGGGTGGGGAAGGGTTGGGTAGGAGGGTCACTTACCCATGTCAGGTGGCCAGCAATATGAAGAACCCTGTTCCCAGCTGGCCACTCTCTTCCTGGTGCAGCCAGGCCCCTATGATCATTCTGCAATATAAAAAATTGTCCCCTGTGCTTGCTGCTGTCCTCAGTGGTCATTGCAGAGCATTCCTGTTCCAGCTCTCAGACCCCTCCCTTTCCACATTATGGAAAACAATCCTATTCCAGGCACTTCCCATTTTCCTGGCATAACCAAACCCTGAGCTTGCTTTAAGTGAGGATAAGAGGAAACTGCATACCAAAGTTGGTGGTCCTAGCTCTTATTGTTTAGGAGGAGTTCTTGAACAAACAGATTCACAAACGGACGGATTCACAGACAAACACACAGATAGATAGATAAGCTACAACCTTGCAGATATATGGTTCCCCGCACACAAAATGATAGGCCAGAAAGTTAAAATGTATAACACACACAACTTTTGGCAGTAAGTTACAGAGCAATAAATCTACTTGTGGTCCTAGTATGTTTAGGTAGGATGTCAAAATAATCTGTTTTGTCCATTCAAGTTAAGAAAAATAATACTAAAGTGATTTCAGGTGGATCTACACAAAACAAAGAAAGAGCAGTTAACTTTCCAGATAATGAAAGGCAAAAAGACAAATTTTAAAAGGTTTTAGAGAGGTAGCCATGTTAGTCTGTTCAGCAAAAACAAGGAGTCTGGTGGCACTTTACAGACTACTGAATTTATTTAGTTATTAGGGTATTCGCTTTTGTGAGCTACAACTCACTTCAGCAGATGCTGAAGAAGAAAACAAAAGATACAGCCAGGCCGAGTGACATCAGTGCTAATTCAATCAAAGTGGAGGTGGCTCATTTCCAACAGTGATGAGAAGACGAGTACCTGATTGGGACATTACCCATTGTAATGTGAGAAGATGTCTATTTAAACCTTGGTTTCGGGTGTCAAATTTGCATATGGATTCCAGCTCAGCAGTTTTCTATTGCAGTCTGTTTTTGAAGGTCTGTTTGCCCGATCATGACATGCAAGTCCAAAACTGTCCCCCAAGAAAGGGTAAAGTGCTTCCCCACAGGTTCTTGTAGATTGCCAATCTTAATGTCAATTTTGTGTCCATTTATTCTTTTGCGTAGAAACAGTCCACTTTGTCGGCTGCACATGACACAGGGATTGTTGTCACATGATGGCATATATTACATTAGGTAGAGAGTGGTATTTATGTGACCATCAGTACCAGTTGCCACTTCTGTCTGCACATCCATGCTAATGACACCATCACAACACCTAAACACATCAGCTATACCATCAAAGACTCATTCACACACACGTACCTCTACTATTAAATGGACATAAATCACACATTAAGAATGGCAACATACAAAAACCCGTGGGAAAATAAAATCAATCTATAATTTGTTTAAACTTTTTCTTGCTTTTTTTTAAGCCAACATCATTTTTTAACCAGTCCTATGACATCCTTCTAATAGTCACCAGCCAGACAACTTCAGTTGCAACATTGTGCCATACCTACAGAGTTGCTTTCTTATCCAGTTGCAAGGCTGCTCCACTTTTTGCTGTCATAGGTTCTGTCTTCCTGCATCAAGCTCTTCTCGCCCTCTCCCCAGAAAATGGCAGAGGAACAGTGAGGTGACTCAGTACAGTAGCTGGTTGAAGGAAAATGAAATATCACTCCTTGCTGACTGCTGTTTTCTGACACTTCCTACAGGGCAAGAGCTGCTCAGCTGACAATGCCCTGACCCCGATGCATCCCACTTGCTCAGATCCACTGTACCATCTACCATGAGCAGAGTTGCCATTAAAAAAAAAAATCCTGGTACAATTCTGAGAAGAAAATGAGGCAAGAGAGGGTACTGTGTGTGTTACCCAAGCCAATGTTAGGTGATTTAAACAGGATTATCTCCATTCTCAAGGCCTCAGAAGGTTGTGGGACTCCAACTAAGCAGCCAGAAACCACAAAGCCCACCCTTATCCTAAAAGGGATCTCTTCTGAAGTAGAAAAACCCAATAGTCTGTAATTACCCCTTAGTATTTCTCTCTCCTGGGTGTTGGGGAGGTAGGAGGGCTCTCCCATCCCTCGGCATCTCTCTGTGCACCCCATCCTGTTAGGAGCTCCCAGTCCATCCTCAGTGTCCTCCACTACAGAGCAATAAATTCAAAACACACAAATTATTCCTGACTTCTTTACCTCGCTATTCATAAAAAAAAAAGTTCCTCCTCTGTTAATATCCTCAAAATTCATTGTTAGTAGCAACTAGAGTATCTGACCTCTAGTCAAGCCCCCTTATTGGCCTCTCAAGAGCCCCGCTGGAGCTGTTTTTCTGTCTTCTTTACAGTAATCCCACTAAAAGAGGCTAACTACTAAATATTTTAGGTCAATTATTTTCCTAAATGACACACACACACACACACACACACACACACACACACACACACACACACAAATTATGGGGGGAGGAGGTAGGATCAGCCAAGTTTAGGAAGTTATGAAGGGGAAGGAAGAAATCATTCATTTGATTTTGGGATTTGGGTTGCTAGGAAGAGAGGAGATAATGATTTGGGGAAGTAGACAGAAGTCTGAGGCGAGAGAAGGGAGAGTAGTGTTTTGTGGGGCACAGCATGATGACTAAATGTCTCTAATTAGAGACAGTTTGGGGGGCAGAATTGTGCTTGCAGCATCCCTAGGAAGCAGGGGAAAAGAGGACATTGCCTGCAGGTTCCACTCTTGGGTGTCACAGCAGAGCAGAGGCATCTTTCTCCTCCACAGGCTCTGGCCAAGTGAGTTACAGGGCTTTCCTTTTATATTTTCAGTCCTGCCATAGCACTGCCAGTGATGGGGGTCAGGTGGAGTTAGCTCCACCCCCCAGTGCGAAGGGAGGCCATTCTGCCTCGCTACAGGGACACAAATGTTTAATCTCTTGGGCAGTCTCATCAGACTCTGCATCCTTCACTTTGCCTATCTTGTACAAGTAGTCACAGAGCAGAAGCAATACCTGGGATGCGAGTGAGCAATTTACCCACTGCACTCAGAGCAAGAGAACACTTTCCAAACAACTTCAGGCTGACATTCCTCTGCAACAAATAACGAGCATCTTTGTAGAAACTAGATCCATTCACAAACGATTTTTAAAAAATAGAAAAAACAATCCATTAATTTGTTCATTCATCCACAATGAATAATTTTACCAGCTCTGCCTGGAAGTTTTTAAGCAGTGACATTTTTCGCTACATATAAATTGAGCCTTAGTGGGTTTCCTGAAATGTCGAATGGAAAAGTGAGCAAGCCCTAGATGAATATTACAGCTCTGAATCAAAACAGCTTTATACCGGTAATTGTTGTATGTATGTGACATGAAGTAGCTTTGTGGCAAGAGAACGGCTCTTAAAATGAAGACAACAAAGTGAATGCACTGTGGCATAGTGAAATAATTAGTCTGTCCAGAAAAATGTTCCATTTAAAATCCTAATTTAGATTTACAAAAAACCATTTGTTACTTTCATTGTGTTGCACTTAGAAACAAATATTGTTGCATGTAAGCAATCCATACAGCAAGCACATTCTGCCTAGGAGACTTATCAGGGAACGTGAAACAAAATAGACTCCTAATGTCGTTGAAATGTGAGGGAGTGTGCCTGGCGTCAGAAATGGAATGGGTGGCGTGGCAGGGATCTGACCCTTGAAGTGTCCCCATGCAACAGTGCAGGATGTTGTCACTAATTTTGCCTCCAGCATCTCCTATTGGCTTACTTAGGCCCCAAGTCTTCTGTGTCGGCCTCCAGCCAAGTTCAGACCCCTTCCAAGGGATCATAAAAAAGTCCAAACAAAGGTCCAAATGAAACTGAATAGTTCTGCCATCTTGGGCTACTGAAGTCTCTTCTTTTCTCAGGGCTTACGCTACAGGAGCCTATGCTATGTGTGTAGTGCACACTGTTTCTGTCTTTGTGTATCCTAACACTGGGCTTCCTTCAGCCAGAGAGGCCTGTTTCCTCTCCTCCAGCTCACCTCTTCAGCCTCTTTGTTATGGCTTAGCTCCACCCACTGTGAAAAGCATAGTATTAGAAATGTAGCCGTGTTAGTCTGGTGTAGCAGAAGCAAAATGCAGGACTATGTAGCACTTTAAAGACTAACAAGATGGTTTATTAGATGATGAGCTTTTGTGGGCCAGACCATTCATTCTGCTGATACCATTATTGGACCTAACCAAGTGAGTTATAAGATCAAGAACACATATTCCTGCGCATCCAGAAATATAATTTATGCTATTATGTGCCGAAAGTGTCCATCTGCTATGTACATTGGACAAACGTCTCAGACACTTCGCCAAAGGATTAATGCCCACAAAACAGATATCAGACAAGATCACAAAGAAAAAACAGTTTCTTGCCATTTCAACCAGAAAAGACACTGTCTCAATGACTTAACTACCTGCATTCTGCTACAAAGACCTTTTACATCTGCACTTGAAAGGGAATCCTCTGAACTGTCATTCATGCTAAAATTTGACACTCTCCGGGGGCGGGGGGGCGGAGGGACTGAACAAAGACACCAACTACCTTACCCATTACAAAGATAGCTTCCCCAAGTATCACCTCTAATACCATTAGCTTACAGACATCTACCTTTCCCCACCTCTAATATCATTAACTCACAGACATTTACCTTCCTTCCCCCCCCCACCTGCATCCCCCCTCTGTTCTGAAATGTGATTTGTCCTTTTCATATGTGTTCATTTTTTTTAATTGTATCCTTTGGTATATATGGTTGTGACTATTTTCTTCCACTATTTGATCTGAGGAAGTGGGTCTGGCCCACGAAAGCTCATCATCTAACAAACCGTCTTGTTAGTCTTTAAAGTGCTACATAGTCCTGCATTTTGCTTCTGAAAAGCATGTAGAAGAAAAATAAAGCAATTTTACTTGACAATTTTTTACTTTCAGCCCAGGTATGCAACATTCAGAAGAACCTGTGCCACTGACTTCAATGAGCACAGAATTGGGTGCAAAATCCACAATGCGTCTTCACCCTACTCCCCCCCGCCCCCAACCCATTCATAAACTACTTTCTCCATTGCATATACAACTGCCTCATCCTTCCACCAAGCAGAAGCAGCCTCAGGTCAAATGAAGTTCCGCATTATAGTTTGCTTAACCTAATATCATTTACAAAAGGCCAGCTACTTATTTTCTTATGACTCTTTGGTTCCCTGCAGCAATTTCAAGGGCTTCTCCTTTTCCAGGCACAATTCAGTCTTGGGAAAGGAGCCTATAAGGTCCCTATGACATCACTCCTGTGTGGCATGCAGAGCAGACGTGCATCAGGGTGGGAAACATTGAACTTCATCCTTTAAAAAAGTATCAAAAGGCGACTTCATTAAACCTAAAGATTTTTTGCAGTGAGGTAACAGCTTATCATGTATTGCAAAGAGATATGAGAAAGGGCAGATTTTTCTTATCTTTTGTTATTGGAATTGACCCTCAGGGTCCTTAGGCCTTGGTGAGAGCTTAAGCAAGCTTAGATCAAGGAAGGATTTTGAAATTGAATTTATTCAGATTAGCAAAACCTTCCATGAGAGGATTTACTCTCAACAAGCTGTTGCCAACTTGGAGCTTACAAAGCCCAGCCCATTTTGCTGATTTACAATCAACTTGAAAAAACCACACAAGAGTAGACTGGCATCATTAAAAAAATACTTGCAAGTGAAGAAGTTCACACAGTATCAATGTTTTTCCATCTACAGTTTATTTCTAAATAATTTAGTTGCTACTGGGGACAATTTCCATTTATCTGGCTATTTCATTGGACTAAAAATACCCCAACTAATGATACAGGGAAAACAGCAAAAAAAATGGACTAGAGACCTGGTCTTCACAATTCATTATAGTCAGTTTAGATCAATAGCTGCCTGCCAGGCACTAATTCATGTCAAGATACAGATCAAACCTAGATGTTATATGAATATGTATATAAAATACACGTACCCATATATGTGTTTGTGTAACTATGTGAAAGCACACAAAAAATACTTGTCATAAAGGGCAGCTCAGGGAGAGAGAGCAATTTTATCGGTGAAATCTTGACCCCGCTGAAATCACTGGAAGTTTTGCTATTGATTTCAGTGTGGTCAGGATTTCACCCGATGAATCTACAACAAAAAAACTGCACCGTTGAAAGTCCTTATTTCTTTCTTCTGGACACTCCCCCATGATTTTGGTGAGAGGATACGACTTCGGAAAACTTGTTGAGAGAGATTATCTTCCTGGTGATTTCTCCAAGTTTAGATTCTAAGTCACTGACACATATTGTAGCAGTTCTTATAGCAGAGATGAGCTGGCCATGTTGAATTAAATCTTTTTTATATCCTAATCTGTGGATACAGGGACATTGGATTCTTGCTGCAAATAATCCTGGGAAATTAATTTTTTGTTTATGCTACAGATCAACAAAAATTATTAAGAGGAAATCTATCCACTTCTGAAGTTTACTGAAATACCATAAGCTTTGTTATATTGTGTCATCAAACTTGTGAAACTCATTTAGCAACATTATTTTGAAATAAGGAGCATTATTTTGAAACAACAGTCCATGTCTACACAGCAGGCAGTTATTTTGAAATAATGTCAAAATACTGTCAAGTTGGGGGACTTCTTATTCTGACTCCTGTAGCCCTCATTGTACAAAGAATACGGGAAGTTGGAGGAAGAGTGCTCTATTTCGAAATAAGTGCCATGTAGACGCTCCCAATTTCAAAATAAGCTGTTTTGAAATAAGCTACACAATTGATGTAGCTTATTTTGAGTTAAGCCCTGCTGTGTACACGCACAGTATGCTATTAGAGTGCTTGTAATTCCATTTTAAAAAGAGATTAAGTAACACTTGAGGCAACATAGTCTAACTGACAGGGCTCTAGATGGACTAAGAAGAAATCTGGGTTTTGTTCCTGGCTCTGCCACTAACTTGCTGTGGAACCACAGGCAAGTTATTTCACCTCTCTGTATCCTAATTCTCTTGCCACCCTTGTCTGTTTGTCTACTTTGACTGAATGTTTTACAGGGCAGTGACTGCCCTTCATTGTATGTATGTATAATGCCTACAACACTGGCCCAAGCTCAGTGGGCACCTATAACTACTATCATGCAAATAGTAAATAAATAAATCGTGACAGTGCTGAAGTTACTGCACACCATTGAACACAAAAATAGAAAGACATCCACAACATTGCATGTGCACAGTAATTCTATACCTGCTTTCCCATTTATGACTGAGGGAAAAGATTTAGTGCTAGAGTACATTGCATCTAAATGGCAATGTAAGCTCACACAGTCAATCTTTCTTACATGAGGCTCAGATGAACAGGTTTTGTGGGAGAAATTAAGGTGAGAATGGAGGTGACAAAAATCTAACGTGAAGGCACGCCATAGGACTACTGTGCCAGCCTTCCACAATCACGATGTTGGCTGTTGTCCCACATGAAGAGTTCCTGAATATTAGCTACACGGACAGGCCCAGGCACACTGCTGGGGTGGGGAGATTAAGGTAGCAATTGCCCTGGGGTCCTGCAGTACAAAGGAGCTCCGGCCATTGCTGCTGCTACTGTGCCAGCAGTGGTGACCATAGGCCCAGACTCCTTTGGATTGCTGCCTTAGCACTGCTCCAGGTACTCCACGTGGCTCTGAGAGCTGAGTGAGGGGCACACCATGACTGGGAGGTGCTAAAGGATGATAATTCTTGGCCCTCTCCCTTCTGCCTCAGGCCCCACTCCTTCCAGGGGCACGGAGCTGGGCCCTCCCACATCTCACCCCTAGGTGGCTGTTGGGCCTCCTGTACACAGATCTGGGCTCATGGGGCTTTGAAGGATTCTGTACAGCCACTGCACTTTTGTCCTCACTCATGTGGGGGACTATTCTCTTTTTTAGATCCTCCACAAGAGGTGCAAATTTCACACACATTTGTTATGAATTTCACTCCTTATTCAATGAGGTAAGAGTATAAACCAGGAATACAATCACCATTAAAGAACCCAATTCGTAATTCCCACAGATTTCATCAAAAGTTCGTGGAGTGGAAGAAAATGCAAGATTGGACTCTATCAATACTCCTAGTATCCATTTTCATCATTTCAGTAGAAATAATGAATAATAGTAATCCATCTTCTCCTTCAATTTTCTTCTCTTAACAATAGAAGAGATTTGTTTTGTTTTTAAACAAGCAGCAAACTTGACATTGACCGTGCAGACAATTAATAATTTGCCTTCAAAACCAATGCAATTTTCAGCACAAATGAAGGTTTTTAAAAATGTTATTAATATTAATAAAGTGAAATAATTAAATAAATAGCTAAGATTACAGGATGAAACCAATACTGAAATAGAATAAAGTATAATAAAAGCTTCTAAACATTGTTACATTTACTAAATAAGAAATTATTGTTCATGTAAAATCAGCAGGGTATTTTTACAGAAAGTTTCATTTTCTCCTATTCAGCTGTCTATTCTATGTTTAATGTTTATCTAATTTACCAAATTAGATTTGTCAGATGTTTACATTTTATTTACACTGACATAGAAGTAAAGTATTAAACTGTAAGCCTGCAGCCTTTAAATCTTAAAGAATATTGTACAATAATTGTTGCATGGAGTCCTAGTCATAATCCATTTTGCTAAATTTATTATTGTTTCATATACTTTCTTGTGGAAAATGCATTTTGTTTTACATAATTTCCTACCTCTAAAATGTTGCTTTTGATAAAACAGTTATTTTCACAATGAGGGAAAACATTTTTCATGTTTGATGCAAAGAAAAAATTACTACAATTATTTTAAATTAAGCCTAAGCTAATTAAAATGTTTTTATTTACTGAAAAAAGACCCATTTTCATCTAAGTAACATATTTGTCTGAAAGGGTTTTACTTAGAGATTTGCAATTAATTGCAAAAATATTTGACTTTGAAGTTTCATGACAACTATTTCACACATCTCCAGCCTTGATCAATTTCATTTCTTTAAAAAGAAATGATGAATTATCATGGTTACAAACAAAAGTATGAAAAACCATAACATAGACCTCTAAAGAGAAAGAGTCAAATGAAACCCATGACAGACTTATAAACAAAGTCTGATTTTTCCCCAACTAAAATAAGTCAAATAAAGTTATTTATGCATGAAGAGCAACAACAAAATGAGGATTAACACTCCACCTCTGTAGCCTACAATTTAGTCATGCTTAGAGTGACACAAATAAACATTTTCTTATCTGTGAATGAAGATTAATTATAATTTCTGCTAAAAATGCTGCATTGAGCAATTCTCAATAAAAACCAACTTAACTAAAACTGAATTTCCCTCTCCAATAAACTGGAATTACTGGCTTTTAGATTATATTTTTAAAGGTCTCTCCATATATAAAGTTCCCTATTAAATTGGTAGAATATTTTCGAAAAATCAAAGAAACATACAGTCTCAGCAAAATAGCTACAGAACGTCTGGGTACACAGCACCCTTTTCCCTCCTCCTCCAAGGTACATGTATGCATGGATTACCACAACTAGGTTTAGTAAGAATTGTAAATTCTAGTTTTGTATACATGCCTAGCTATAAGTCTATTGTATTTGACATTAGGCCCATTTCTTGTAAGAAAGACCACTGTTGTATGTATACTATCTTAAATGGTCTTTTTGTGACCTCGGTCTGTACCCTCAAACAAATGAAGCAGTTTTGGTTTTGTTGGGGGTTTTTTTCTTCCCCAATGGGCGTAGTAAGAGGTGGGGGGAGGAATCATCATTACACATGCGGTGCACCAAGGCACACAGACTTCCTTGTGACCGTATTTAAAGAAACGGACACAAAGAAATAGTCATTGCAGCTACAATAGGGGAAATCTAGTATGCATTTCCAAGGAATCACATTTTGGGGAGAATTACAGAATAATTACACATATGCTTAGATCACGAGCATTCAATGAAGCGGACAATATTTTGAGGATTTAAGATGTTGGTGTTGTGGTCGTCTCTAAGAAACCAGGATAATTCAGACATTCAAATGCAAAAATGCACCATTTGGAGAGTGTAATGCGGTCTGTTCTGGTCAGTGTTACAAATTCGGAAAGGATTCCCTGGCTGCAGACATTAGCCACTTAATACTTAAATCTGTTTCCAAATGTAAAGCATAGAACAAAAGTGCTTTGCATTAATGAAATGTATCCTAACACTGGTGCAGTGACACATTTCATTAATGTGTCACATTGCTGATGTAAAATATAATTACAACAGATATGCCTGTCTCATAGCTTGATAAGACCCTTGGATGAAATATTGTTTAACTAAATTACATAGTAAACATCTATCACAGCACTATCATTTTCCTGGTTGTAGACTGGGTTAATTTCATGCCAGCATATGAAACTAACTAATGCAATTGAACCTTTCAACTTCACAGCTATTACAGATGATTTATGTGTGTTGATTTGATTTCTTTCTGCTAGTACAGGGAGCATAACCCACAAATATAATTGTTAATGGCTAATGAAGGTTGTTGGGGGTTTTTTATATACAGTTCTGTCTAGATAGGAAAAAGTGCATGGAGTACAAATCTGTTTGGAGTTTCCTAAGCAAAGTGCTGCACAATAAACTATTGTTATTTATTTTGATTATTCACTATCATTTGCATCCTTGTTTAGAGGACTGGAAAAGTTGCCATGGGCTAGGTCACTGATTATCACCAAGGTAGTGAGATAAATAACATACAGTGACCTTGCTTAGACTTAGGTTGAAGAGGAGAAGAAGAGGGAAATCAACATTTAGCTACATATTGTCTGCTATTTTAAGGGTTATGCATTTATTGTAGAGAGTGGACAAGAGGTTTACTTCTTTGCATTGGAGTTGAATAGCAGTATTATTGCGTAATTGATATATCTTTAATCATGTAATTCAGAGTACTTTAAGTGATCAATTAAATAATAAATGTATGGTTACAGAACCCACAATGCTACATACTATATGTATAAGTAAGACAAACGCTTGATCCTGAAACATCTACTCACATGAGTAGTCCTTTAGAAGTCAATCCGACTACTGGTGTGATCAAGGAACTGCTTTGAAGGTTTGATAATACAGCAGACTGATTCTGCAATAAACATTTAAAGTATAAGACGATCCAGTGCCTATAAAAATCAAGTGGCATCTTTGGATTGGGGCACATACTGCTTGCTACTATGAGCCAAATGGACAACTTGCTGTAGCAAGCACCACATTCTGTAATAAGTACATATGTTCAGTATTCCTAAAGTCAAGCATTCAAAAATTATTAGTCAGACTTTCCCACAAATTAGAACATGTGATCTTTAAGCCAGAGATGTAAAAATAATAATACATCTGAAGGGTCCTTTTATGTATCTTCTGGGGTTAAAAGCTTTAGAGTGGTCTTAATTCACTTATCAGGCTTTTTCTGCAACCATGAGACTTAGAAACTTTAGTTAAACTAATTACAGAAAAATAAACTTAAGTGAAAGTTGGGATTCACAAAATATTACATGTTCCCAGGAACTTCGGGTTAAGAAAAATCTCCTCCCCAAATATTGTGAGATGTGCAAAAAACCCTAAGAGCTGGCCACAGCTCTTTAATCATGATAGACCTGATAAGGCAGGAATCAAAAATCAACAAAAACAGTTCTAAAAATACAAATGGCACAGACTTATTTGTTATGGGGCAACTGATGGTAGTTCCTATATTTAGATTTCCTAACATTTTTCATTGTAAAGCTTGCAGGCCACATGCAGTTCTCCAAGGTTGGCTCTTGGCAAGCCACTATATGCTTAATTTACCTGCATGTCCACAAGTACAGCAGCTCATAGCTCCTGTTGGCCAATGGGCACTGCAGGTCTGTGCCACTTCCTGCAGCTTCCAATGGCCAGGAATGGTGAACCACAGCCAACGGGAGTTGCGAGCAGCTGTTCCTGCGGACGTGCAGGTAAATAAAATGTCCTGTGGCCCACCAGGAGCTAACCCCGGAGAAGCCCATCGGCCACTTATTGCCCACCCCTGCTCTAGCCCATAAGATTCAAGCCATTTGTGTACCACCTTTGGAAAGCCAAAAAACAGAACATAAATAGCGTATAAGGACTTTAGTTCATGGCATCAAAGGCTGCCAATAGATCAAGAAAAATTCAAAGCAATGATACTCTCGGAGGGTATGTCTACACTACAGCGCTAATTTGAACTAACTTAGTTCAAATTAGTTAATTTGAACTAAGCTAATTCGAACTAACGCATCCAGACTAAAAAACTAGTTCAAATTAGCGTTTTGCTAATTCAAACTAGCATGTCCACACAGAGTGGACCCTGAACCGGGGTTAAGGATGGCCGGAAGCAGTGCCGGCAGGGCATCAGATGAGGACTTAGAGCGTAGAGCTGCTGCCTCAGGCTAACCGAGGGCTGTGCTTAAAGGGACCCGACCCCCACCCCGGACAGACAGTTCTCAGGGGTGCCCCGCTTGCAAAGCAGTCCTGGCTTGGAGTGCCCTGAGTGCCCACACTGGGCACATCACAGCACTCGGCCATCATACCGGCTGCACTTGCCGCAGGCTGCCATCTGGGGAGAGGGGGCAATTGGGGGACTGCAGGAGAGCTTCCACCCCCAGAAGCCCGCAGAGCCAGCCCAGTCCTCCCCATCGGGGGCTCGTACCCCAGTCCTCCCTCACCTCCTTCCACTTACACCTCCCTAGCCCCCCTTCCTGATGTACAAAATAAAGAAAAAGTGTGTTCAAAAATAGAATCTCTCTTTATTGAACAAAACTCAGGGAGACTGGGAAAAGGAGGTGGGAGAGGGGAAGAGAGAGGGTGAGAGAGGGGAGGGCAACTACAATGACTAGAGGACACCAAAGGAAAGGAATGGGTAGTAGGCTTCCAACTAGTAACAGAAAGTTGTTCTTCACAAAGCAAAGAGTCAACCTGTGGAACTCCTTGCTGCAGGAGGCTATGAAGACTAGAACTAGAACAGAGTTTAAAGAGAAGTAAGATAAAGTCATGGAGGTTGGGTCCATGGAGCGGTATTAGAAGGAATACCAGGGAAACTCGTATGCCCCCCTCCCGGCCCCGGACCCCGTAAAGGGGCATGGGCTGGCTACGATGCCCGTGCCAGGTGCAAGCCTGCCAGCACCCAGCTAGCAGACCCTGCACCTGGCACGGCTCGAGCCAGCCACCCGATGCCCCCCAGCCCTCCCCCCAGCCCTCCCCCTCTTCCCAGGACCAGGCTGGCAGCTCCCGGGAGCTTGCCCGGGACCGCAAGAGGCGGGCACCCGCCTGGTCTAGTGCAGACATCGTGGACCTTGTCCACGACTTCCGCACTAGGCACAGGAAAGCGGCCGTCTAGGGCAGGAGAGCTGCCAGCCTGGCCACCCAGGAGCAGGTTTGCATGAAAATCAAGGTGGTCCACTGAGATCCCCGACCCTGAGCCCTGAGCTTAGAATGGCCGTACTGGGTCAGACCAAAGGTCCATCTAGCCCAGCAGCCTGTCTGCTGACAGCGGCCGACCCTAGGGATCCTGGAGGGGATGGACCGAAGACAGTGACCAAGCCATTTGTCTCATGCCATCCCTCTCCAGCCTTCCACAAACTTCGGGCAGGGACACCACTCCTACCCCCTGGCTAATACCACTCCATAGACCCAACCTCCATGAATTGATCTCACTTCTCTTTAAACTCTGTTCTAGTTCTAGCCTTCACAGCCTCCTGCAGCAAGGAGTTCCACAGGTTGACTCTGCTTTGTGAAGAACTTTCTGTTATTTGTTTGAAGCCTGCTACCCATTCCTTTCCTTTGGTGTCCTCTAGTCCTTCTATTATGGGAACTAATGAAGAACTTTTCTGTATGCACCCTCTCCACCCCACTCGTGCTTTTATAGACCTCTATCATATCCCCCCCTCCATCTCCTCTTTTCTAAGCTGAAAAGTCCCAGTCTCTTTAGCCTCTCTTCATATGGGACCTGTTCCAAACCCCTCATCATTGTAGTTGCCCTCCCGTCTCCCAGCCTCTCTCTTCCCCTCTCCCACCTCCTTTTCCCAGTCTCCCCGAGTTTTGTTCAATAAAGAGAGATTCTATTTTTGAACACAATTGTCCTTTATTTTGTACATCAGGGAGGGGGGCTAGGGAGGTGTAAGTGGTAGGAGGTGAGGGAGGACTGGGGTACGAGCCCCCGATGGGGAGGACTGGGCTGGCTCTGCGGGCTTCTGGGGGTGGAAGCTCTCCTACAGCCCCCCAATTACTCCCTCTCCCCAGATGGCAGCCTGCGGCAAGTGCAGCCGGTCTGATGGCCGAGTGCTGCGATGTGCCCAGTGTGGGTAGTCCGGGCAATCCAAGCCAGGACTGCTTTGCAAGCGGGGCACCCCTGAGAACTGTCTGTCCGGGGTGGGGTCGGGTCCCTTTAAGCACAGCCCTCGGCTAGGCTGAGACAGCAGCTCCACGCTCTAAGTCCTCATCTGATGCCCTGCCGGCACTGCTTCCGGCCATCCTTAACCCCGGTTCAGGGTCCACTCTGTGTGGACATGCTAGTTCGAATTAGCAAAATGCTAATTCGAACTAGTTTTTTAGTCTGGATGCGTTAGTTCGAACTAGCTTAGTTCGAATTAACTAATTCGAACTAAGTTAGTTCGAATTAGCACTGTAGTGTAGACATACCCTGACTTCCCAAGATCTGGTCTGGAAAAGTAACCATTAACAATAGAGTGACTGTACTGTTCCTGATCAAGAGTGTAACATTTCACTAACATGCACTTCTCTGAACAAAACTTGCCACTATTCTTGTTAAACACAGATCTTGCCAGACCCTCTGATCATGGTGAGTTTTAATGGTAGGGGAAGGAAGGAGAGTTGGGCATGGGGGCTCCAAAAAAAGTACAGTCTGTGCTTGTGCAGCAGGTGTACATGCAAACAATTTGTAATAATCCTACACTTGTCCATAGGTTGCCATTACTCTGGCAGATATATCCCTACTGAAGGTTAACAGGCAAATCTGGTCTCTGCTTCTGGATGGGAGCAGGGCGCAGGGGAAATGCCTCATTCCTTATGCAGCCCAGGTCTATGCCACTTTGGTTCCAGCAGCACAGACGGAGGAATGGTTTGGGAGAGTGCCGTACCACGGTGGTGGGGAAACAGCAGACCTGCCATGGAATCTCTATGAGAAAATTAATAAGTACACCAGGAAAAGCTTTGACACCATCTCCCAGCAAGATCCTATTGATTTCTCTGTGTACATCAATGCCCTGTTTGGACAGAATGCAGACCCAACCAGGGCTTATCTCATAGAAATACAGCCTCTGGTCATCCTGCACCATCACGTTCCCCTACCCCCCACCCACAGAGCTACAACAGAGCAACTTCCTGTACGGCCCCACTCCCACCCACCACCCCCACCTCACTGCAATACACAGCAATCTACTGCCCTAAGCTACCATCATGACCCCCCACCAGCTGCAATAGAGCAACTTTCCACCTCACTGCAGTGCACAGCAACTTTCCACCTCACGCCACCACTGATCCTACTCCCACCCCACTGCAATAGAGCAACTTGCCATACATCTCTTCCCTTGCTGCATGCTCCATGTTCAGTTGCTGAGACTCTCCATGAGCCTCAGGACTTAAACACAGTTCCTGGCTGCCTGCCACACTGGTTGACCCTGCAGTGATGACCCTCCTCCTCATCCACTTCAGCCTCTTCATCAAAAATTTCTGCCTCTGGGGTGAAGTCTTGTTTCTGCTGACTCTGTGTCTTTGGGAGTGTGACGGGTCGGTCCCGACCCGCACGGGGGACAGCTGGGGCCACTGCGCCGCGGGAAGTGGCGGGCAGACCCAAGCCCCTCCCGGCGGCTGTGGCGCAGGCAGGGAAAGCCGGTGGGGCTGCGCTCAGCCTCCACACCTCCGCCGGCCGGAAAACACTGGCCCCTCCCCGGTGGCCGCGCCAGACGGGGGCGGGGCAGGGTTAGGCGGCCGAGCCATGGCCGGGAACGCCGGCGCACTGCTGGAAGGGGAGGAGCCCCGGGCGGCGTGCGGCGCGGCGGGCCAGTTTAAAAAGGTCTGCCGCCGGCGAGGAAAGGGGGAAGCCTCCTCACGGGTGGGAGGAGAACCCCAGGTCCCAGGATGGACCCTGAGCGGCACCGAGGCCGGCAGTCGGCCCGGCCTCGGCCTCGGGATTCCCGAGACGGTCACCGCAGCTGGCGATCGGTCAGCCCCAGCTCTGACGGGGAGTGGACCCCGCTCCGCCAACCCTGGAAAGGACGGCCGGGTCGGGAACGGACCCAGCAGCGGGCGCGGACCCCCGAGGGATCGCCGAGACAACCCCAGACTCGAACGCCTGAACCAGGGTAGGTCCTGGCGGTTGGGGCAGCGGCCCCAAGGGACTTGGGAAGGGAGGAAGGAGCCCAGGGCAAGGCGTTTTTGGCGGCCGTGGGTAGACGGGTTACGGCTGGAGTGTCCCCCATCTACCGCGTCGGGGCACAAGCAAGCCCCGACGCTTAGGGCCCCGGGCTGGGACCCGGAGAGAGGGTGGGACCGGGTCCTCCTCTCTTCCCCAAAGGAGCATACAGCTCTGGACAACTTTAACTTAGACCCGGCATAGAACCAGGACTCCGAGAAGGGGCACACTGGGACCGGGGGCTCAAGCCCCACCCCGCAGGGACAGGTGACAATTGCTGGGTCTGCTGACCCCCCCTTCCTGCTGGGGTGGGGGTGATCACACCCAATTGCCCGGGCACCTGAGCGGGGGTCCGGGGCACGAGATAGACAGGAAGAAGACGTAGGGGTCCACCGAACCCCCCTCTCATGCCGGGAGAGGGTGATCGCACCCCTCACCTCTCACAGGGAGTATCCACAAGGTTCTTGCTTGCAGAAGTGGGATCCTCATGCAGGATTGTTTCCAGTGCTGTATAAAAACGGCATGTCCTGGATGCAGCATCAGACCAGCGGTTTGCCTCATTCACCTTCTGGTATACCTGCTGGACTTCCTATATCTTGGCTCTGCATTGCCAGGTGTCAATTGTACCTCTTCTCACAAAGGTCTCAAGAAATATGGCCATACATATCTCAATTCTTCTGGGTCACTCGCAATTACAATAGCACTGGTTCTTCACCCCACACACCGATAAGATCCAAACGCTGTGGGGTGCTCCAGGCAGGAGAGTGTCTTGAGTGGCAGCCTTCCCGGTTCCCCTGAGAAGATGCCATGAGGACCACTACCTGATGAGCCAGGCAGCAGGAAATGGATTTTCAAGTTCTGGGAGTGTGTCGGGGGGAGGGGCACATTTCTGTTTGTGAGTGTTTATGTGGCTGCAGTGCAGCAGAGTTCAAAGCACTGGCCAGAATGGCTAATCAGGCATTGTGGGGAAAATCCTGGAGTTCAATAAACAACAACAAAAAGCCTACATGATTGTCGGCAGTAAAGGAAGGGGGAAAGACAAAAATCCTTCACAGAGGTGGAAGTTTTATATCACCAAAATTTGGCATTTGTCTCAACTTTTGTCATATTGCAAGGTGAATGTTCTCCAAGTTTTGTCACCGAAAAGGGGGTTTTGGTGACAAAACTTGCAGGGTAGACAAGTCCTTAGTGGTTCCAAGTTTTGTCACCAAAAGCCGCCTTACGGCATTGAAGTGATACATTTATCTCCTGGCTAACTCAGAGACAATAGGGACTAGATGAGTTTAAAAGACAGCTCCTAAGCAACTAGAGGAGCTTCCAAACAGGAGCAGCAAGCAGGGGAATTTTGCAAGGGAGTTCTCCAGGTCAAGCAAAAGTGACTACATGACCCTGGGGGTGAGTTTGTCGTCTGTTTTTCCTTTGTTGTGTGATTGCTTGCCGTATGCCTAGTTCATTGAAATTTATAATGTGGACTGTTTAGGGGGCTATGTGCTGAACCAAGCAGCCTGCTAGGCTAGGCTGAAAGCCTACTGACAAGGCTGTAGTCTGTTATCTGGTGATCCCTAATCCCTTTAGTCTCCATAGAAAAGGGGATAGGGCCAGGGGAGCTGACAGCCTCTAGGGACTCCTGGATAAGGTGGGAGGGGGGCCTGGCTCTGCGCTTCTGGAAGAGGCGGGGTCTCAGATAAAAGGGCAGAGGAGCTAGTCCAGGCAGTTCTGCACTCTGGCAGTAATTTAAAGAGTCTGGCGCTCCAGGCCAGTGCCATGCTGCAGTTGCACCCCACCTCCAAACACTGGGCAGGGCTAACTCAAGAATACAGGTTTTAAAAGACAGCTCCTAAGTGACCAGAGGAGCTAGTGAACTGCGGAGTTTTCTGAGGGAGTTTAGAGAAGTTAGTGTGAGACACAGACACATAATGAACACACTCTGGGTGTGTCTAGACTGCATCCCTCTTTCAACAGAGAGAGGTAAATTAGACACTTTGAAATTGCAAATGAAGCTGGGATTTGCATATTCACATCATGGCGGTCTTTCGAAAAAATTAGGTTTACAGGGTCTTCCGAAAAAGGCTTCTATTTCTGAAAGAACCGTGTCTAGAACACGGCTTCACTTTCAAAATAGCGCATTTTCAAAAGAGCGCCATGACACGAATATGCAAATGAAGCACAGGAAATTCAAATTCCGGCTTCATTTGCAATTTCAAAGTGTCTAATTTACATCCCTTTGTCAAAAGAGGGATGTAGTCTAGACATACCCTCTGATTTAGGCTAATAACCAGTTCCAAATAAACAAAGGAAAAAGGCAAAACATTGCAAGAGTACAAATAATGCAGGCAGAATCTCAACAGTAAAGAGGGGAGGGTATCCAATTTATTTCCCTAAATACAGTATGTACAATTATCTGCCATGTAAATCTGACTTCCGTGCTAGGCAAATTGGTTGAAACTATCGTAAAGAACAGAATTGTCAGACACATAAATGGACATGAACAGCTGTTGTAAAAGGTAGTCATGCTTCATCAGTCTATTAGGGCATGTCTACACTTGCACCCTCTTTCGAGAGAGGGATGCAAATGAAGACATCCGAAATTGCAAATGAAGCCGGGATTTAAATATCCCGCTCTTCATTTGCATATTTGCATTATGGCGCTATTTCAAAATAGAGCTATTTCGAAATAACAGACGCTGTTAAGACATGGTTATTAAGAGAGAAAACCCTTCTCTCAAAATAACCCTTATTCCTCATACAGTGAGGTTTACCAGTTATTTCGAGAGAAGGGTTTTCTCTCAAAATAACCATGTCTTAACAGCATCTGTTATTTCGAAATAGCTCTATTTTGAAATAGCGCCATAATGCAAATATGCAAATGAAGAGCGGGATATTTAAATCCTGGCTTCATTTGCAATTTTGAATGTCTTGCAAATTTGCATCCCTCTCTCAAAAAAGGGTGCAAGTACAGACATACCCTTAGGGTTCTTTGAGGATGTCAACAAGCATGTGGACAAGGAGGATTCAGTTGATATAATTTACCTCAACTTTCAGAAAGCCTTTCACAAGGCCTCATACTAAAAGCTCTTGAGCAAAGTAAGCTGCCACAGAAAAAAAGAGGCAAAGTTCTCTTGTGGATCAGTAATTAGTTAAAAAGACAGGAAACTAAGGGTAGGACTAAATATCCGGTTCTCACAATGCAGTCAAGTAACTAGAGGAGTCCCACAGGGATCAGTGCTGGGACAAGTGCTATTCAACATATTAATAAATGAACTGAAAAGGGGGTAAACAGTGAAGAGGCAAAATTTGCTGACAGTACACAATTACTCAAAATAGCAAAGTCCAAAGCAGACTGAGAAGAGTTACAAATGGATCTCCCAGTACTGGGCGACTAGTCAACAAATTGGCAGATGAAGTTCAGTATTAATAAACACGAACGACACATACAAGCTAATCTTATTCACAAGGTAATCTTACCAAGTCCCCTGCACTCCTAGCAGAACTAAGTATTATTTAGCCATTTTTGACAGGTGTTTGTCTAACCTGCACTTAAAAGTCTCCGATGATAGAGATTCCACAACCTCCCTAGACAATTTATTCCAGTGCTTAGCCACTTTTACAGGCAATTTTTCCTAATGTCCAGTTTAAATGGTCTTTTCTGCAATTTAAACCCATTAGTTCTTGTCCTAGCCTCAGAGATTAAAGAGAAGAAGTTACCTCTCTCCTCCTTGTAACAACCTTTTATGTTGCTGAAAACTGGTATATCACTCCTGTTTCCTCTTCTCTGGTGTAAACAAAGAAGAGGAATTTTTTCAATCTTCCCTCAAGTCACGTTTTTCAGACCTTTAATGATTTTTGTTGCTCTTCTCTGGACTTTCTCCAATTTGCCCACATCTTTTCCTGAAATGTGGCTCCCCAAATTAGACATAGTACTTCAGTTCAGGCTTAATTAGCATGGAGTAGAGCAGAATAATTATTTCTTCTGTCCTGATTCCAACATGCCCGCTAATACATCCAAAAATGCTATTTGCCTTTTTTGCAACAGTGTTACACTGGTCACTCCTCATTAGCTTGTGGTCCACTATGATCTCCAGATCCGTCTCTGCAGAATTCCTTCCTAGGCAGTCACTTTCCATGTTGTAGGTGTGCAACTGATGGTTCCTTTCTAAGTGGAGTGCTTTGCATTTGTCCTCACTGAATGTCATTCTATTTACTTCAAACCATTTCTCCAGGTTGTTAAGCTCATTTTGAATGTTAATGCTCTCCTCCAAAGCACTTGAAACCCTTCCCAGCTTGGTATCATCACCAAACTTCACAAGTGTCATCTCTATGCCGTTATCTAAATCATTAATGAAGATATTGAACAGAACTGGACCCAGAACTGATCCTTGTGGAATTCCACACAATATGCCCTTCCAGGTCAACAGTGAACTTCTGATAACTACTCTCAGGTCTGCCAATAGCATGGGACAAAGGAGCCCAGGGTTTTTTAAAGAGGCATAGAGCTCCTAAACACCAGGAGCCCCAGACCCCTTTGAACTGCTACCAGAGTGCTGTGCTGTGCGCTCAGTGCAGCTTTGAAGACTGGGATGGAGGCAATACCACGTTCTGGGTGGCACTAAGGGCTGACTGCCCATGTCCCTGCTCCTTCTATCCAAAGCCAACTCTCCCGGGGGCAAAGAGCTGGGCCCCCACACCATGCCCATGGGCTCACGTTAGCTGTTGGCCCTGCTGACACCACTCTAGAAATGGTTTTGCAGTGAGAGGCAGAGTCTGCTGCATCTGCCTCCTCCCAATGCTCCCTCCTACAGTACACCTGGCAGAGCAGCTAGCGCACTTCTGGACTCACCGGAAGTGGCGCTAAGCTGCGGGACTTCTGTCCATCCCCGGGAAGCCGACACTATCTCCATTTTCACTTGAGGTAAGTAGTTGGGCTTCTCGGGGGTGGGAGGGGAATGGGGGCGGGGCAGACAGATCACCTCGCGATCGACTGGTCGAGGCCTCGCGATCGACCAGTAGATCATGATCGACCAGTTGGGGACCACGGCCCCAATAGGAGCTCTCCGTGTGCTGCTTAAAAATCCATAAATGAGAGCTCATCCCACATGAAGGCTTTACCTGAAAAGCCCTTTCCCTCCTTTTCAAACCATCTACAGTTTCTCTCCCCTTCTGGCAATACTGGGTGGGCAGGCAGTAGAGTTTCATTGCATAAAACCTAATATCCAGGGTCTTCCCAGTGATCATTATGTAAATAAGGCTGTCATCACCTACATTCCCTTGCTCAGCCTGTAAGTGACTCCAAACTCACAGAGAGCCAGGACTGATCCAGCCATTGACTAACCCGCAATTGCAGAGCTACTTGCCCCCAGCCGTGTGGCTTTATGAGCTGAGCTGCATACGTCTTTCTTCTTGCTACCACTGTTCTCATTTCCATCTAACATTTCATACATTTATTTATGAGAATACACAACACACAACCAAGTGAAAGCAGTGATGATGGATGGGCTGAAGTGTCAATCAATGGATCTCATTTTCTATGACACCATTGGTGGGCGAATAAGCCAACTCTTGATCAGCAAATCCAATCACAGATGTCACAAAAATCTGCCATCTGAGGGTGTTGCGGAATTCTGTGCTTTTCTTGTAATGTCTGGATACATTGACTCTCAAAGTGTATGAGAGCCTGTGCAATAGTGTTCTGCCAGATAGGCTCACCGACAGGATGTGAGGCCAAGGTAGCAATTGCTCTGGGGCCCTGGCCACTGCCACTACTGAAGTAGCATCAGTGGCAGCTGGAGCCCTGAGCCCTTTAAAATCACTGCTGGAGTGCCGGGCCGCACTCTCTGGGCAGCACTGAGGATGTCCTCATGCATCTCGTCAAGAAGAGCTTGGGCTTCTTTGTCCTGGTTGTCAAACCAGTCCCTGTGTTTGTGTGTTTGGAAACCCAGGAGTTTTACTGGCTGTTTCCTTGATGTCATTCCAGTCCTCCCCAGTAGTGACTGGTTGCTCTGTCTAGACTTTGATTGTCATTGACTAAAGAGGCATCAGCACTAACTTGAACCAATACTCACATCTCAGGCATTTTAAGTTTACCTATATCCAACTTTTCCAGCATAAGGCAGAATGATGACTTTTTGGTGGACAAAGGATCAAGGAGACAGCACTGTGTACCATATAGCAGTCAGGCCAGGATCCACATGGCACAGGTTAACTTAACAACATTATGTTAACAATGTTAAGTTGACGCAAGTAAAATCATTAAAAAGGAGCTGAGTGTTTGTGACATGTCACAACCTCTCTTACAACATTTCTGCCTCTTACCCCAGATTACTCAGATTCAGGACATAGGACATACCCTGAAGATTCAGCATCTGCCCGCAACTTAGAGTGCTGCTTATACCAGTTATTTACATCCTCCCTCAGTAATCGCTATAGCTTTACTGAGAATTCTAAGGAATCTGACTCTTTTGACCATCAAGAAAGATTTGAGAACCTGGTGTCTTAATAGAGAAATGCATGTTAGGAGCTCCAAAGTTCTCATCATGAATCCTTTTGTAGCTTTAGGTAGGCCACAGCTTCTTCTCAGCTTTTCCAGCTATAGGATGGGGATAATACAGGCCCACTGTGGAAACAAATTTGCATAAAGTATTTTAGATGGTAAATATTATCACTAATGATACCCTTTCTATTGAAAGTATGGGGGTAACCGTGATATAGAACCCTTCTTGCAGCTGAGTAACTTGCACAGATTAGAGAAGCAGTTTATCACAATCAGAACAAATGGATTTGTAGCCGCAAGGTTTGGTTCCTCTAATTCTCTCTTCCGAGGCTTCTGGAAGATTCTCCTCAACTTGCAGCTTGGGCAGAATGCAGCATTATGCGTGCTCACTGGACTGAACAGTCCTGATCATGTTTCACTCTCCTTGGTATTGAATTTAAGTTTACCCCATACACATTTAAAGCTCTTAAGGCACATGGCCATACAGGAGACCTCATCCTTCATGGACTTTGCAAAATGAATGGTTGTAATCCCATTCCAAGAGAACAAGTTTCCATATAATAAAATTGGCACCAACTGATCCCTCTAGTTTGCAACCTCAATAGAAAGGTGACACTTTTAAAGGGCAATAGATAGTGTTCTAAAGGTGGTCTATTCATGTTAAGTAAGCTCTCACTGTCAGTGCTGTACCTGTTCTGTGCCAAAATAGTCTCAAAGGCCATTGGGCTGATAGTTCTCATGCACAAAGTGCACTCTTAAGGTACATCTATACAGCAGGGCAAAAGTTGAATTAAGCTATGCAACTTCAGAGATGTCAAGTGCGTTGTTGAAGTCGAAATAGCTTAATTCAGCTTTTGGCATTGTCTACACAGCAGGAAGTCGAAGGAAGAACATTTTTCCTTTGACTTTCCTTACTCCTCATGAAATGAGCGTTACAGAGGTAGGAGTAAGAAGCCCTCTAGCTTGCTATTATATCAAAATAACGGCTTGCTATGTAGATGTGGATTTTGTTATTTCAAAATAACATCAGTTATTCCAAAATAATGCTGTTGTGCAAACATACCCTTAGACAAGTCATTATTACTGGTATCATATCTAGTTTAAAAAGTTAAATCTCCATAAGCATAAAATGAAAGTGTACACATCATGTATTTTAGTCTTCTCCTTAATTAATTTCAGACAACATCGTTTGAAACTATTAGCCAAATCAGAGACCTGTAGTTCAAAACAAATACATGATACAAGAATAAGCTGCAAAGAAAATATATGCCTTGCTAGAAGTAGTACTTTCAAACAGCAATAAAAATCATTTTAATCTAAAAAGATGGTATTTTTCTTTACAGCACCTGTACATTACAGAAAAAAGATAGATGCATCAAATGTGTACATGAGGGATACAGCTTTCTGTAACATTTTATTCTTCATAACATATGAATTTATTATGAGTAAAATAATAAATTGCCTCGATAGTATATCTGGGTTTTTTATGAGCATTTTTAGCAGAGTGGTGAAAGAACATCAAAACAGAACAGTTATTAACTCAAAGACTGAAAACCAAAGGCTCTTAAGCAAAGTAAGCTGTCATGGCACCAGTAATCAATGCTATCATGGATTGATAACTGGTTAAAAGCTAGAAAACAAAGGGTAGGTACAAATGGTCAGTTTTCAGAATGGAGAGAGATAACTAGCGGTGTCCCCAAAGGGATTGTGCTGGGTCCAATCCTATTCAACATATTCATAAATATTCTGGGAAAGGGGTAAACAGTGATGTGGAAAAAAATCTGCAGATTATACAAAGCTGCTCAAAATGGTTAGTTCCAGGCAGACTGCGAAGAGCTACAAGAGGATCTCACAGAGCTAGATGACTGTGCAAAAAAAATGGCAGATGAAATTCAATATTGATAAATGCAAAGTAATGCATATTGGAAAACATAATCCCAGATATATATATAAAACCACTCAAGAAAGACCTTGAAGTCATTGTGAATAGTTCTCTGAAAATATCTATTCAGTGTGCTGCAGTAGGAAAAAAAAAAAAGCTAACACTCATTAGGCATCATTAAGAAATGGACAGATAAAGAAAATATGCTATTGCCTCTATTTAAATCAATGGTACGTCCACATTTTGAATACTGCATGTAGACGTGGTCACCTCATCTCAAAAAAGATATACCCGTATATACTTGAGTATAAGTCGACCCGAATATAAGCCGAGGCACCTAATTTTACCCCAAAAAACTGGGGAAAAGTATTGACTCGAGTATAAGCCTAGGGTAGGAAATGAGGCAGCTACTGGTAAATGTAAAAAATGAAGATAGATACCGGGTCTAGCCCCGGAAGTCGGGGCGAAAGCTGCTCCGGTGCCCCTGGTCTGCTGGAGACCGTCTCCAGCAGACCAGGGGCACCGGGCGGGTTCCCGCGCTTCTGAGGCTTTGCCAGAGCAAAGCCTCAGAGGCGCGGGACCCCCCACGGCTGCGGCTTCAGTCCGGGAGCCTGTGGTCTGCTGGGGACGGTCCCCAGCAGACCACAGGCACCCAGATTGAAGCGGCAGCAGCGGCGGTTCCCCGCGCCTCTGAGGCTTTGCTGCTGCCGCTTCAATCTGGGTGCCTGTGGTCTGCTGGGGACCGTCCCCAGCAGACCACAGGCTCCCGGACTGAAGCCGCAGCCGCGGGGGGTCCTGCGCCTCTGAGACTTTGCTCTGGCAAAGCCTCAGAAGCGCGGGAACCCGCCCGGTGCCCCTGGTCTGCTGGAGACGGTCTCCAGCAGACCAGGGGCACCGGAGCAGCTTTCGCCCCGACTTCCGGGGCTAGACCCGGCTAGACCCGGCCAGCGGCAGAGACGCGCTGAGCCCGCCCGCCTCAGTTCTCGAGATGCTGACTCGAGTATAAGCCGAGGGGGGCATTTTTCAGCACAAAAACTGTGCTGAAAAACTCGGCTTATACTTGAGTATATACGGTAATGGAACTGGAAATGGCTCAGAAAAGGGCATCAAAATTACTAGGGACAAGGAATGGGTGCCATATGAAGAGAGATTAATAAGACTTGGACTTTTCATTTTGGAAAAGAGACAGCTAACTGCGGATAGATGATAGAGATCTATAAAATCATAACTGGTGTGGATAAAGTAAATAAGGAAATACTATTTACTCCTTCTCATAACACATGAAAAAAGAGTCACCAGCAGCAAGTTTAAAACAAAAGAAAGTATTTTTTCACACAGCTCACAGTCAACCTGTGGAACTCCTTGCCAGAAGATGTTGTAAAGGCCAAGACTATACCATGGTTAAAAAAAGATGCATTCATGGAGGACAGGTCCATCAATAGCTATTAATCAGGATGGACAGGGATGGTATCTCTAGCCTCTGTTTGCTAAAAGCAATGGGTAACAGGGGATGGATCACAATTACCTCCAGAATTGACCACTGTCAGAAGACAGGATACTGGGCTAGATGGACCAGAGGTCTAACCTAGTATGGCCGATCTTATGTATATATTTCTAATTGATACTTATAGCTGAGAAAATTATATATGCAATAGTCAGCAAAAGTACAGCATTAGCAAGGTCTAAATAATGTTTTCAGAAGATCCTAATTTATTTTGGGACAGGTTGTAGCCCTTGATGCCCCTGCCCCATGTATCTGCTTGATGGCTAGAAATGCATGGAGGAGCAGCAGGCTTCATGAAGCCACTTCTCCTCCCCCACATCTCTATCTCCTTCGATAGGGCTTCATCTACACTGTAGCCTTCTTCCGCAAAAGCTTATGCAAATGAAGCATGGAGTTGAATATCGCCGCGCTTCATTTGCATAATTAATGAGCAACCGCTTTTGCGCAAGAGGCTTTTGTATAGAAAGGAGCTGTGTAGATGGCTCCTTTTTGCGCAAAAACACCCTCTTGTGCAAGAGCCGTTCTTCCTCATTTTTTCAGGAAGAATGGCTCTTGCACAAGAGGGGGGTTTTGCGCAAAAAGGAGCCGTCTACACAGCTCCTTTTTGTGCAAAAGCCTCTTGCGCAAAAGCAGCTGCTCATTAATTATTCAAATGAAGTGCAGTAATATTACACTCCATGCTTCATTTGCATAAGCTTTTGTGGAAGAAGGCTACAGTGTAGACGTAGCCTAGATGGCCAGGAAGAGGGAACGCACCCCAATATGTCAGCCATATCTACACCAGGAAACATACAATGCACTTGGTATAGTCCCAGTGCAATTTGCTACCTCCCTAAAGCAAAAGAGGGATCAACTAGGAAGATTTTGAATGTATCACCATCACCACTGAGTCTGAGATTAACAAAGGAGACAATTAAAACTTTGTCAGCTTTCATTTTGTCGCAAGAAGTCACAATAGATTGTGACTCCCAGGCAGCTGCAGGTCCAATGCAAAAATATATTGCCCCTTTCTCTGGACTCCTGGCATATACGGGAGTCAGAAAGGGGTATCTTGTGTCAAAAAATTAGTCTTTTATGGGAAAGGGCTTTCAAAAATCTTCCTATGAAAAGTTATCACTATGCATTTGGTTTAGAATATTGGTAGCTGAATTGTTAAAATTATTCATAAAAGCAATACTGGACAACATTGCCACCTAGAAATATGTAGAGCCAAATTCTCAGCTGGTGTAAATTAATGTAGCGCCACTGAAAAAAATCAACAGAGCTATGACAGTTTACAACAGCTGAGGATCTAGCCCGGTTGTGAGCTTTCTAAATTCCCAAAGGCTTATAAAATGGTATTAAATTTGTATTTCATCCTGTTCCACACATGAAAACTAAAAAGAATAGAAGAATGCAAGCCAGTTCCATGTCACTTAGAAAGTTTATTAGTATTATGCAAGTTTGTTTCTAAAGTTTAAGTAGCAATAATAATCAAACCACAAGGAAATCTTGCTGTTGAACAAAGGACACTCTCACACTCCATATTTTGGCTGCCTTTTCACGCTTTCCCCATTCTTCTAGTGAAAACTTCAGCCATGAAATTTCTTTTTTGTTAACGCAAAGACATGGTAATGTCAAGCATTCAAGACCATAAGCATGGAAAATTGATGAAATTACAGTGTGTTCAAGGAAATAATACAGCGATGAGAGAAAATCTTTTCTTGTGTCAGCATCCTGGTGGCAGCTTTTTAAACAGGTGAACATTTTTCCCTCCTCTGTGGAAAACATCTCTTGGTATGAGTATACCAAATAGATGCCTATGGAGAAAGGTCAAAGGGAAATAATCACCCAAATAATTAAGATATTTAGACACCATTTATTAAGTTAGTGTTTTTCACATGTCCTGTCATGAGTGGCATGGTTGAAACATATCTTTAAAACGTGACATATGATGAATAATATTTTAAACGGTCAATGTTCTTGGAACTGTGTAAATATGTAAGATTCAATTTCTGCCCTCCATAAGTCAACATTACAGCATGTATATATATATATATATATATATATATATAAATATACACACACAGAGAGACATACAGACACTCACACTTGTAACCTATAATATAGTAATATATGCATTTAGGCTGAAATTCACACCAATTCAGCATGCCAGGTTAAGATCTGTCTGACACTTAGGATTCTCTTAAGCCGATTTTGATGGTTATGTAGGCCAGTAGTTTTGCATAGGCCTTATTCTGGCCTATTGTACAGGGGTGAATTTCATCAGTGTTTCATCAGACATGTAGGGTTGTTTTAAGTGATATTCAGTTGATAATAACTGAATAGCTCACAGAAGAGGGAGAGAGAGAGGGATTTGAATGCAAGGATAGAGGTTGCTTCATACAGTAGAGGCCTGATCCAAAGCCCATTAGATTTGTCCCATTGAAGGAAGGTTTTCCATGTAAAAGGAGTGGTGTGCAACAAGATGGAATACTAGAGGATTCTGAGCAGTAGAGATAGAAGGAGAGGGAGGTTTTAAAACTGTATTAGTACAGGTATATTATACTTCCCTTAACCAGGACGCCCTGGGCTAGCAATATTCGTGGTCCAGCATGGACCACAGAGCCCAGGAACAGGGAGGTATGGTGGCAGGGCAGGAGCACAGTAGGGGGCACCAACAACTCAGTGTGAATGTAGGGGTGGCACGGCAGGGACTTCTGACCCCATCAGCAACCATGGAGCTCCAGCCCCAACAACGGCGTCTCCTTCCCCACCCCCGCAGAGCCAGGCAGCTGTGCGGCCCCGGCTGCGGAGCCAGGTGGCTGCAGAGCTGTGCCCTGGCTGTGAAGCTCTGGCACTCTGCTCCAGCAACAGCGGGGCCGGCAGCATCTAGCAAGCCCTGGGGGGCCGGGGCAGCAGCAGGGGCAGGCTGGAGCTCTAAGCTGGCAGCAGCACATGCCAGGAGGGAAGAGACTTTCTATGATCCACCAAGTCCCCTCGTTTGGGACCAGTCAGGTCCCAAGGGTGCTGGACCAGTGAGGTGCTGGACCAATTGTGTCTAGATATATCCCTTGAGATCATCACTCATTATCATCATTAATTAAATAATAAGCTTTAATTTCTGCAAACTCCAGGATAATGCTGTAAGGTTGGCAAGATTTATGCAAACACTCCTGCAGTCTCCACCATGACAAAACTCCCCTAGAACATAACGACTGGGGCTAAATCTACACTATAGCAGAAAATCAACTAGTCGAGTTACCGCAGGCTCTACACTGCAGGGGGTTGATGGGAGGTACTCTCCTGTCAACTTCCCTTACTCTTCTTGTTCCCAGACAGGAGAATTATTTTTTCTGGACCCTGAAAAGCTCCTGAAAAAATGATGTGCATTATAAAGACTACAGAACAATCAGACTAGTATTACGTGCCTCAAAGATACTTTTGTGAAGTGTTCAAGACCAACTATAAGGAAAAATAGATAAAGAAATAAGCAATTTATCTTCAAATGTGGAAAGGGCAAGAAAAACACTATGATGAATCTAAAGCTCATATTAGAAAGATCAACTGAGATGTGTAACACAGAATATCTGTATTTTATTGAGTTTCAAAAAAACATTTGACAGAATCTACCACAACAAATTGCTCAACAAATTAAGACGTATAGTGACTGATGGGTACAAACACTGAGTCCATTACACTGGAACCAGTAGCCAATTGTAATGGGTGATAAAGATCTAATAGCAATCAAGAGAGGAGAGAGACAAAGGGGTACAATAACACCAACTTATTCAACACTTACAGAGAATGTTTAATTAAATTAATAGGAGAAACAGAAGAAAGTATTAAGGTAACTGGAAAATGGGTCATTCACTATGCAGTTGACACAGGGATGTCGATTGATTCAGAAGAAGGTCTGAAGAATCTAGCAGATATTAAAATATGAATATGACAAAGATTATTAGAGTTAAATGTGAACAAAAGGAAAACTATGGAGATGTGAGACTGAAGTCAGTACAATAATATCAAGAGTAAAAGAAACATTCTGAAAGAATGAACATCTGATGAAAAGGGACATACGAGTCAGAATTTAGACTTCAAAAACTTACATTTGGTCCATATTAAATTATTAAATAGACATGGACATTCAATCAATCAATAATACATAAACAGCAATCCTTCAAATTACAGTTTTATATCAGAATTCTGAAAATATCACTGGCAGATCATGTAACCAATGAAAAAGTATTGGAGATTATTGGAACTCAGCAAACACTAGTCAGAGATCTTATAAAAAGAAAGATTCCATTTGCAGGAAACAATCTGAAGAGGTTCAATGGCTGATGCATGATTATGGACACTGGAACAGAAAGCTGAGGCAGAAAAAAAACAAAGCAGAAAAAGAAGATACTGGATGGAAGATGTGGTATTCTGGGAGGTACAAAAGGCAAGCAAACATTTGCCTTTCATTTTCATTTTCTATCTGCTGCTTGTGTGCTTCTATGGGAACAGTTCTCATCAATTCTCCAAATGATTATTATATTCTTATTTAACATTTGTATTGCAATAGCACCTAAGACATCAGGTTGGACCTATTGTGCTAGGTACTGTATATTCTTATTTCTTAGATTGCAAAAGCACCTAGGGGGAGGAGCTGCATTTTATGCAGCGAAACACCTAAAAAATCATCTCTTGAATTAGCACCAAAGAAATAAAATATTTTATTTTAATTTTTCATAGAAGCAATTGCTGTAATCACAGTACTGGCAACCCAAGCATTCAAAAAACTCATAAGTGAGGTTCTAAAACATCATGACTAAAGTACAATTAGAGTTTTTAAAAAATAAGATATTTTAAGTTTTTAAAATGCCTTCTGATTTCTAGGCTTCAAGAGTATACCTCAAGTCATGCTGTCAAGCTTTTCTCTGCAATCATGAGGGCTAGAAACTTACATCTTCTAAAAAATGAAAGTTAAATTCATGTATTCACATGACACTGGGAGCTGGGTCTTTAAGAAAAATACCACATATCATGAGACTTGCCATAAATTTGAGAGGTAGCAAAATCACACTTGTGAATAAGGCTAGATGATCTGGACCATTGGGTCAGATCTGCATTGTCTTTACATTTGTGCAAAGTGAGTGCACTCCCTTTCAGGAGCTACACAAGGTGCAAGACAGTGGAGAAGTAGGCCAGATAGGAAATTTTGGTTTCTCCTTCCAAACATGCAAGAAGCCAAACTAAATATAAGCCAATAGTTCTTGCCAATGACAGACATAATTTATGCTTTAGCTGGCCTCTTCACTTTTGTACCACACTGGTTTTGTGTGTAATCATGCTCATGTTGCCCTCTTGTGGCTGATCTGTCCAAAGGATACAAAATGTACCACCAGCTTAAGGAAGTCTCCTTCAGCTCAAGTGATTAAGGACCATAGTTTTTAGAACTGAAGGATCAGCATTCTGGTTCTGAAACTGCTGATGTATGTGTGGTTTTTCTAGTAAGTTTATCTATTGTCAGAAGAATATGGAAAGGACAGCTCTTATCAATGTCAACCTAACCTTAAAGTCACAGGAGTATTAATGATTAAAAACCAAAAGTGTACACATTTGTTCTTTATGCTCTTTAATTATGGGAGCTTACAAACATCTCTGAGAGGATAACAGCACCTAGAAACCCCAACTGGGATTGAAGCCCTCCTGCACTATCCATTGTGAGGTCCTATATATAGGACCACCAAGTGATATTACACAATCACAGTATTAGCACAACCCAAGAAGCATTAAAAAAACAATTCAACTCATGAGGAAGATTCCCAAAATAATGGACTAAAATACAATTAGAGTTTTAAAAAATACAATATTTAAGTTATTTTAATTTGATTATATTAGTGTAGACACAGAGAGAGAGAGAGAGAGAGAGAGAGAGAGTCAAGACCAGTCATTTCCCCACAAAGCTTACATTTTAAATAGACAAAGCAAACAAAGGGCGGAAAGTGGAACAAGGCATGGGCAGGAGAAAAAGTATTTTTCAGTTTTAATTGCAAGTTCCACAAATCATATTCTATTTATAAATTATATATGTTTGTCAATAACTATGAATAAAGAAGTATAGAATTCCTTTAAAAGATGTTTAGTAATTTAAGGCACTGAAGGCTTGATTAGAAACAAGAGTTAAAGGGTGGTTAAGAGGTGAATTTGAGAAACTGTGCGTCGAAGAGACTCAACATTCCTTCATTGCTAAAGATTTAAACTCATGCTCCAATATATGCTCTGGAGTGTGTCCATTTTAAAAAAGATTTTAAAGATGAGAACTATGAAACCTTGTAATAGAAGGTGTGAAAATTAATGTAGTAAGAAAATATTTTTCATCTTCTCATCACTGAATACAAATTGGTTGTTAACTAACTATGTTAGAGGAGGGCCAGGGAGCAGAATTCTTTTGATGTCCCAAACACAGATTTCTACTGACTGCAATAAGGAGCAGCCCTGCAGAATCATACCATGCCTGAGTACAAATCTAACATATATTTTATCCTGCAGAGTAAATTGGTGCATACATGCATAAACTAATACAATATAGAGTGTCCCATATTTGCAGCCTGAGCCAATACCCAATAACACAAAACAAAGTCCGATATTATAAAATACTGTACATTAACATACTCATTAATATTTTGCTTTTTCATTCCCCTGCTGTGTCAGTGAGAGGAATTAAGAGCTTCTCTCAGTGCTATCAGACCCTGGGCACCAAAATCCTAAACAATTATCAATTAAATCCAACTCTCAGCTACATCAATATAAGCTCATTGGGTCCGATTTCCTTTTAATATACCAATGTATGTCAGCTGAAGTTAACAGAAATTACTTCAGGTTTTCCCAGGTATAATCAAGAACAAAATCTGGCTTGTGCTTCTTACAGGGAGAGGAAGGATGGTCTATGGTTAGGCACTGTTCTAAGACACAGGATAGCTGAGTTCCATTGCTGGTTTTACCTCAACAACCTGGGACAAATCATTTAGGGTGCATCTACACAGCAACATTCTTTTGACTATTCAGGGACTACACAGCAGGCAGTTATTTCGAAATAATGTCGAAATACTGTCAAGCTGGAGGACTTCTGACTCCTGTAGCCAGAGTTGTAACTAGCTAATTTGGCGCCTGAGGCAAGACCATCCTCAGCGTGGGCGGCGGTGCTGACGCGGTGTGAGGCACAAGCAAAGACAGCGTAGTGGCTGTCTTTTCTGCGCTCCCTCAGCTATGCACCCAAGGCAAGAGCCTCACTCGCCTTGCCCTTGTTATGGCCCTGCCTGTAGCCCTTATTGTACGAGGAATAAGGAAAGTCGGAGGAAGAGTACTCAGTTTCAAAGTAAGTGCTGTGTAAATGCTCCCAATTTCAAAATAAGCTATGCAATTGATGTAGTTCAATTTGCATAGCTTATTTCGAGTTAAGCCCTGCTGTGTAACCCTAAGTCTGTCCATGCCTCAGTCTTCTAGTTGTAAAATTGGGATAATTCCATACTTTACATAACTGTTTTGATATATGTGAAATATTCAGATATCACAATAATATGTTCCACAGAAAAGACTATAAAAAAAACCCAATGAAATAAATTAAATACCATGAGTATAAAAAACAGCTGAATTTGATGCTACATGTTTAGTGAGAAAGACTTGTGGAATTTCATCTGTGAAGGGGTTTAGTTTATTATTAAAAATTGCACTGGTCAGTGTAACTCAGCAAGATGGGGAAGTCTGTAAGATTGTGGAATGACTTGGGGGAAAAAGCTATTGGCTCCATGTTTGCCTCAGGGGTTAGTTATTATGGGGAAAATAGAATTACATTATGAAACAGAAAATTCACCTATCTAGGTCTGTGGCCGTAAGTGTATTTTAAAAGGCCTTCTCCCTCCATGGTCTCTCGGGGAAGAGGAAGATGTGATAGCATGAACACCCTATTCACCAACAACCATAAATGTCCCTGAATGTGGTCACATCTTCCAAGAGAAAACGTGGCTTAAAAAAAGTGAACTAAAACTGTGCCCATGCTCATTTATACACAGAGCAAAAATACATACACATAATATACAGAACAAAGAGAACTCTGAGATTCTTGTTAAAGCCAATACTGCAATTTATATCTATTAAACTACTATAAAGAGCATTTATATTTTGCTTCCATCTATATTTAATACTGGGAAGAGAAACATAGGATTGTTAGAACAGTATGCTCTTCTAGAACTCCTTATTGAACAGCCAATCGCGCATGGCTTAATATTGTCCTGCTCTGAGCCACCCACAGTGGACCAATAATGGAGGGCCCAGAAGAAACAACGATTCTCTTGTAATACTATGCTACTTCTATGTGAGTAAACAAGATTTTCCCCCTCCCCAGGGAAGGACTCAATAAAAGCTGAGAAAAGTTTTCAGACGTTGCCCTTGAAACAATTTCATATATTTTTATAGCATTCCTAATACTGTGGATAATCCAAAAACACCATAGAATGGTCAAATCAGAGGCTAAGGAGAAAATATGCATTTTTAAGGATATGTTTAAAGTGAACAATGAGTAGTCCTGCGGCCCCTTAGGGTACATCTACACTGTGGAGCTATTTTGGGACACTGGACATATCACAAAATAGCTACTCCATGTCAATAGATATTGAAATAATGGGCAGCTTATTCTGATGTCCCAGTAGCCCTCATTCCATAAGGGTTAAGGGGAATTTCAGAATAGCGCATTATTTCAAAATTTGGTGCTGTGTAGATTGGGCCAAATTAATAACTAAGCTATTTCAAAATACAATCAAAACAAGCCACGCAATTTGTGTAGCACAAATTGCATAGCTTATTTTGAGCTAAGGATGCTGCGTAGACACACCCTTAGGCTGTGTCCAGACTCAGGGTTTTTTTCGGGAAAAGTAGCCTTTTTCCGAAAAAACTTCACCTGCGTCTAGACTGCAGCCGCGTTCTTTCGAAATTAAATCGAAAGAACGCGGCTTTTCTTTCGACGGTGGTAAACCTCATTTCACGAGGAAGAACGCCTTCTTTCGAAAGTGATTCTTTCGAAAGAAGGCGTTCTTGAATGTAAATAGGGCTTCTTCGAAAGAGAGCATCCAGACTCACTGGGTGCTTTCTTTCGAAAAAGCGGCTTGCTCTTTCGAAAGTTCCGTGTGCAGTCTAGACGCTCTCTTTCGAAAGAGGCTTGCAGTCTAGACATAGCCCTAGGGTGTGTCTAGACTACATGCCTCCGTCAATGGGGGCATGTAGATTAGACAGATAGGCAAAGGGAAATGAAGCGGCGATTTAAATAATCGCGGCTTCATTTAAATTTACATGGCTGCCACGCTGAGCCGACAAACAGCTGATCAGCTGTTTGTCGGCTCCGCGCGCTAGTCTTGACGCGCCGCGCCAACCTGAACACCTTTTATCGACATTCCCCCTTATGCCTCGTAGGATGAGGTTTACAGGGGATGTCGATAAAAGGCTTTCATTTCGACAGGGGAGCGTCCAGACTAGCGCCCGGAGCTGACAAACAGCTGATTAGCTGTTTGTCGGCTCAGCGCGGCAGCCATGTAAATTTAAATGAAGCCGCGATTATTTAAATCGCCGCTTCATTTCCCTTTTTCGAATACACAAATCTACATGCCTCCCTCGACGGAGGCATGTAGTTTAGATGTACCCTTAGAGACTATATCTTTCTAGCTAGATCTAGATTTACCTATATATTTTGTGGGCAAAATCCACTATATATTTTTGTAAGTCTCCAAGGTGCTACAGGACTACTTGTTGTTTTTAAAGTTACAAACTAACATGCCTACCCCTCAGACATTTAAAGGGACGTAACTGTAAAGCTTTCAGATACATGAGTCAACAGAAGAAAACAGCCCTGGACTAAGGAGATATTGCTGTTCCAATCTATAAATAGTAATTTAGCCAAAGTAAGAGGAGAGGTTTTTCCACTTTTCTTCACTATAGGAAGTAAATGTTTCACTGATAGTGAGAATGTGTAGATCTTTAATATCATCATTATCCCAGAATTTTTTTCTCCACTAGAGTAAAAATCTATTAAATTCTATACAACAAAATGAAACTGTTATTATCAAGGAAGTACTAGAGCAGTCAATGAAATGCATAGCCTAGTTCTGGAACAACATGTTTTATTAAGTGAAACAAAATCCTGTTGTCAAGGAATGTCTAGGAATGGCTTTGGGAGTAGGAAATGAGGGGTAACAGGAGCTTATACTGATCCAAGTCATCCATAACTGCAGTGTTCTTTCCGCAACTTACTTTGATTTTAAATGAAAGCTGCCCTCAGAAACTGGTTTAAAATATGCTACAACCCCCAAAATAAAATAGCCTTTCTAAGGCTATGTCTACACTATGCAATCGCTAGCAACAAGGCTGTGTCGACACAGTCCTATGACTAAAAGTCAACATGCGTGAACGTTGTTTGTTGGCACTTTTGCTGACAAAAATACTTCCACCTCCTATGAATGGCTTTTGTTTTGTCAGCAGGAGAGCACACTTGCTGACTAAGCGGCATTCTCATTTGCATTTGCCGTGGCAAAACATTGTCATTTCAAGGTGGAGGAGGATTAAGCACCCATGAACTACAAAAGTTTTGTTGATCAAGTGCAAGTGTAGACAGCCTAAACTACTCTACAGTATTTAAGCTGAACTTTGGGAAAGACAATTTGTTACAACAGCTGAATAAGAGGAGTCAGTAAGGGTATGTCTACACTACCCCGCTAGTTCGAACTAGCGGGGTAATGTAGGCATACCGCACTTGCAAATGAAGCCCGGGATTTGAATTTCCCGGGCTTCATTTGCATCAGCGGGGAGCCGCCATTTTTAAATCCCCGCTGGTTCAAACCCCGTGCAGCGCGGCTACATGGGGCTCGAACTAGGTAGTTCGGACTAGGGTGCCTATTCCGAACTACCGGTACACCTCATTTCACAAGGTGTACCTCCATCCATGGAAAAACCTTTTCTGTTGTTGTAGGCTGCTTCTACATGACAGTGTTACACCAGCAATTTCAGAGCAGGGCTACACAGCAGGGCAAAAGCTGAATTAAGATACGCAACTTCAGCTACGTCAATTACATAGCTGAAGCTGAAATAGCTTAATTCGGCCTCTTAATAGCTTAATTCGACACTCTTCCTTCAACTTCCCTTACTAGTCGTGAAATGAGGGTTACAGGAATCAGAGTAAGAAGTCCTCCAGCATTCAATATTTTGAAATGTTTTGTTGTGTCGCGACACTCTTTGTTATTTGTTATTCTGAAATAACGCTGCTGTGTAGACATAGCCATAGCAATTTAACTATGCCAGTATACGCTCCATAGCACAGGTATACATACTCTTAGATTGTTAAGGTTCTCTTTTTTTTTTCAATACCTGCAGCTTTAATTGTTTCACTGTGATTCTTTCCTCTCTTTTTCCCAGTGTCCTCCCTCCTTTTTATCACAGCCCTTCCTGTGATTTCTAATATGCCATTCAGTGATCATATGGGTGTCATGCAAATGAAGCTACCTGTATCGTGTTGTCTCCACTTGCTTTCAAACTTCTTTCGCTTCTGTGTCCCAGATTTTAACCTTACCCCAAAAATAAAACAAGCAAATAATATATATTGTGCGATATATTTGTGCACCATATTGGCAAACCACACCTTTTGTCAGATTTACAAAGGCAAATATTTATTGTAGTGAAATTGACAATGAAGGATTTTACCAATATTGTGCAATACAGCAACCTTTTCACACCATACTCACCATTTGAGACTTTTAACACTACGGTTTGCCTTAAAAATAAAAGTCCCATCTGTTGTGTGTGCAATAAAGATCTCATAGGACTTTTGGGAAGAGTGGTGGTTTTCTCTTAGTATCTTTGGTTACAATTTCCCCACGGTTGTAGTGCATAATGTGGATGTGCTTCATTCTTCAGTCAGCTGCATTTCAGTGTTATTATATGTATATATCTGAGGAAAGCACTTTGGGATCAAAGGGGCTTTGCAAATCTTTAACTATTTTAGCATTTTATATAAAGCAATGCTAAGAACTTTTCCTAAGTCTGGAAAACATCTCCTTGAAATCCTGCCCTTATATGGGTTCTTCCAGCCCTAAACTTCCCAGACCCCTTTTTCAGAAGAAAAATTGGTTTTATTACATAAGTGATGTAAAATCTCTTTACCGGTGCATTTGATTGAAATGAAACAGACAAATTCAACTTTTTGCCCTCTCTGACAGAAATCATTTCATTTTCACCACCTGATGGGCCCTTGGGGTTAATTAGAAAATCCCCATCGAGAGCTCAGAGGCCAATATCAGCTGTCAAAATCCCACATTCCCCCTCATTCACCTCTTTCAAGTGCAAAACAACCTGTGTCTGAAGATGTGCCAGAGAATAAAAGGGCACACCACCACCACTGTGGGCTCTGACTTAGACCTATTCATGGCTTCACTACTATGAATACAGCAAAATCTCAAATGAAAGTTTTAATCTCCCACTGCATTCAGCCCAAAGAGAAAAGGGCTTCCCTTTTAACAATTTCCCCCTTAAATCTTTTGTGTTGCTATGCTCCTTAAAAAGCAGAGATTTTGCTCTGACCCAGCAAGGGCTTTTTTTGCCATAGAAAGCGCGGCACCTAAACTCTTTGTGCTGAAATAAGAGTAAAGGTCTGCTCAGACCAAAAGTAACTAATGTGAAAAGGCTTTAGAGGGTCTAAATACAAATTGAACAAGATCAGAGTTAAAAATGCAGGCATCTGAACTCAGCCAACTTTCCCTTTTTGCTCTCTGCTCCTGCCAATGGTCTCTGGAGGTGCCCACTAAATGCTAACATGATGGGCGCCTTAGAAATGCTTCTAGTAATGCTAAAAGTTACAGACAGAAAGCATTCATTAAATCATCCCTCTCAATGCGGTACACAAATCAAACAGCAAATCTTTATCGGTAATATATATGTAGATGAGTGCTATTAAATTATTGCAGTGTTGCCTTTGCCAGCAATATCTTTACCCTGGTATTTCCTCTACTTAGGAAATGATTTAAACTTAGCATAGGAAATTCTGTACTTTACAGACAAATGGTAAATCCTGTGATCTCAGCAGTTAGGTGTACAGGCATCTGTAAAAATGCTAATAAAGTAGGTAGGGGCAGGCAAGCAGGCAGAGGGTGGGATTTGGTATAAGAGCATCCACGACGTGAATGTTTAGAAGTGTAGCTCCGTCTTTTTGATGGCTATTTCACTGCAAAATGCAGCTTCTCTTACAATCTCATTTAGAACAGCATGTCACTTTCCAAGTGCCCCCAACCCTCTGAAAGTACCATTCCAAGTCACCTTTTGTGCCCATCCCTCTTACGGATATGAAGGAGGCATGATTTTATGACTGAGAATGCTTCTTTCCCCTTGCCAGGACAGTGCTCTCCCCCCTTCAAGTGATTATTGTTTTGTTTTTCCCCTCAGAGCAGTAACACCTACATTGTATGGGGAGAGACAGAGAGCATTCATACCCTTCAGAAAGCCATTCACTTAAAGGCAGCTGGAGAGGCTAAGTGTTCAGCTTGCCCTCTTCACTCTTGGATGAGTTTTGTGCAAAGCCAGGGTTTGGAGGCCTTTCCTTCACAGATCCAAGCCATTAATGAGAGAATGATGGAAAAAGGAAAGAAAAATGTTTCAGTGTTTTGTCTGCCTTCACAATGTGTCCATTTTTGTTTGTAATTAAATTATACCACTAAGGTCCCTCATGATAACAGGAAAATACCTATTTTTGAGGCTGTAAAAAAGGGCATAGTGTTTATTTAAATTTAAAATTTGTGTGATATATGGAAATGCTAGCAAGTGGCACCTTCTATTCATCCAACAGCAACTGAAATTAAATACTGCTGGCAAGATGCTTAGTCAAACAAGACTTTATTAGAGTTTTAATTTAGTATTGCCCTAGTTCTGACAGGCCAGTCAATTGGTTCTTTTCAAAGGATGTTTTAGGAGAGTGGAGAGAGTTCAAAAGGTCCTAACGGAATGTTAACGACCTCTCTGCCCTACGATTTGTGTGATACTGACCAGGATCAAATTCCAAAGAACCAGTGCGGCTGTTCACTTCTTAAAGTCTATGAAGAGAGAGAGAGAGATGAGCTATACCCACTTCGCAGCCTCGCCCATCTTTCTGTTTCCTTATCATTTCACTAGTTCTTCCTTGTGGTGCTCTTAGATTAGTCGGTACTGCATGCACCACTTTTCATTAGCCAGTTTTAATTTAATCTTTTGGTTCAGTTAACAGCACCACAGAAGAGTATGTATTTTATATTGTGGCATTACCAAAATTACTGATTTGCTATTGTTTTGTTTTTTAAAACTAACAACAAGCACTAATATTAATTTACTGAATACTGTCACCAATACTAATTTTAAGATAACACTGCATAACTGTTTTAATGCTTTTTTTCGCACATGAGAAGCTGATTATGTTAGATGCACAGATAGCTCAGTGAAAAACCTGCTGGAAATATTCCAATTAGACAAAGCAGATGTTTGCACTAAATTATGATCATGCTCTGGTCTCCTTGCTCCCCAGCAGAAGATCATTTGCCTTTTGATAGAAATAATCATTCCATTAATTTTTCATGGTTTAAGAAAACAGAACACAGTGTTAGTTAACAGCAAATAGTATAAGTTCTATAGTACATTAACTAACGTCAGGGATTTTTATTTTTCCTCTTCAGAAAGTAAATGTTGAGAAACTTTATCAGTGTTAAGCTCTAGTACTTAATTAAGGTTACATACTTTTCTCATGTAATTTTGTAAATTTATAATAATACAATGTTTTATTAAACATTTAAATTGTAGTAGAGTTTAGAGGCCTCACCTGGGTCCTGATGCTGCACCAGGTGCTGTACAAACATATAGTAAATAGGAGTTCCTGCCTCAAAGGTCAGAATTCCAAAAACTGAATTACTCGACTGCCAGTTAACTCAAGTCAACTAACACACAAATATATAAGAACAGCCATACTGCGTCAGACCAAAGGTCCATCTAGCCCAATATCTGATCTTCTAACAGAGGCCAAAGCCAGGTGCCCCTGAGGGAATGAACAGAACAGGTAATCATCAAGTTATCCATCCCCTCTTGCTCATTTCCAGTCCTGACAAAGGCTAGGGACACCATCCGTGACCATCCTAGCTAATAGTCATTCATGCACTAATCCTCCATAAATTTATCTAGCTCTTTTTTGAACCCTGTTCAAGTCCTGGCCTTCACAACATCATTGGGCAGGGAGGATCTGTATATGGTAGACTGCATTTTCCACCAACATTTCTGAGTGTCCAGACTACCTGATATAAACAAGATTGCTAACTCAAGTTAACTGACAACAAATTAATCTGAGTTTAAAAAGTGTACTCTCTCATATAGACAAATCCTTCAAGCCAAAGATCTGTAGTTATAAGCTTTTCACTGAGGAATGAAAAGGTCCAACCCCAAGTTCTAGTTCAAGCACAAAGGCCCATAACCGCAAAGTTGTTTAGGTGTCTAGGTCCCACTGAATTCAATGGAAGTTAAAAGCCCAAATAACTTTGAAGACCTGGGCCAGGTGCCTACTCCTACACTTCATCATACTGACGTGGCAGTACTGCTTGCAGGAGGAAGGGTTACTGGACAGACTTTTAACACAGTGAACCAAATTCTATACTGAAACTTATCCAGTGAATACCAACTATAGTCAGTGGAGACTCATAGCTAATATGTCAATGCAGCATTTGGCGTCAACATTTTAGCTAAGTAACTCTCACTTGTGCAAGCAGGCCAACTGATCTGTAGTGAAACTATGCAAGTGAGTAAGGATTATAGTATGAGAAAGCTTTAATGGATTAGGTATTTTAGTGCTTTGCTACATGGGAATGGACTTAAGTATTTGGCTTAATCGGGACCGTCATTTGTTTTTATAGATGATCATCATTTACACCAGTTAAATTCTAACCTATTACTTACTCTTTCATAGTGTGGTATTTCATAAAAATCATTTTTCAGTCATGGGTGAGTACATGTGATATTGTGCTTTATTCTGGCTATTGGAATAGCAACTGATGACTGCAATCCAGATCAGGTATCCCTTGTGCTAGTTGCTATACAAACAGGTAGACACCCTCCTTGACCTGTGTAAGAGTCATAGTGAGCCAGATCATGCTAGTGAAGTACTGGCTTGTGTTGGAGGCTCGCATCACTGGAGAGCAAATGCACCCCTATCTTTGCCTTGATGTCCATCCAACTACAGTGGCCACCATGGGTAAGTGGTGAACAGGATCAACCTCCTTACTACTCACTATGGAGTGGGTTTGCGCCCCACTGGGCAGTAAGCAGGGACCAATCCTGGTATTCTAGTCTAAGCAGTGCAAGGAATGCAATAGTGATCATTTGCCCCCTGCTTGGGAACTGCAAAGGAGAACAGGCTTTTTGCTTTCTCATACACACACCCCCAACCATTTGTGCAACCTTGCTAAGGTCACATACAATTTTATTATCATTTAATTTGGAAATATACTTGTACACCATATTTCCATCTTCTTTCTCTAGAATATCCTGAGATTAGTCAGATAGGAAAAAGGAAAGGATATTCACTAGAATAGATTCAGAAAAAAATATTTTTCAAAATATTATTTTGAACAGAGAAAAATGTTCTGAAAGCCATGCAAGCATGTATTTTGAACCCATTTGGTTTAGTCTCCTGTCCTAGTTAGCTATAGACATATTCAATTACAGAGTCATAGTACTAGAAAGAACCTCAGTAGGTCCTGTCCTCCTGTTCCTTGCACTCATGACAGTATTAAATATTAGCTAGATCAGTGTTTCTCAAAGCAGTCTGCAGATCCACTCTGAGAAACCTGCTAACTGGCTGCTCAGGTTTGCTTATTTACCGGCTTCACATAGGGATGTTAAATTTAGTTTAATCAATTAATCGACTAGTCGATAAGTGGGAAAGCCACAGTGGTGTTAGCTCCCGGCCCTGGGAACTAACCCTGCTGCGGCTCTACCTTTGAAATGTATTAGCCAGCAGGCTCTTAATATGTTTAAAAGGCTGGTGCGCAGCACAGGTTCCCCCTGCTGCCAGTCCCCCTGCTGTGCTTCTGCTTTTTGAATGTATTAGGAGCTGGGAGATACTCATTGCATTTAAAAAGCAGAGGTGCAGTGTTTGAGCCTGGACGCAAGCCAGGAATTTGCTGATTCTTGGCTCGTATCCGGTCCCCACTGCCCCCCACGGAGATGGTGCTGGGGAGAACCAGCTTTAAGCCGGCTCCCCCCGGCACTGGTTCCTGCTCCCCTCCTTGCTGCCTTGATAGAGGTAGCAAGGTGGGGGGAGGAGGGGAGAGAAGCAATTAGTTGAGGGACTAGTCAACTAGTTGCTTACTTCCCTAGCTCTGCAGCCACGGAGCCTCACAGCTCCCATTGGCTCCAGTTCACCATTTATAGTCAAGGGGAGCCACGGGAAGCTCTATGGCTGTGGAGCTGGTAAATAAACAAACCTGAGTGGCCAGTTAGCAAGTTTTTCAGAGTGGATCCATGGATCCACTTTGGGAAACACTGATCTACACCATCTCTTGCAGGTGTTTGTCTAAGCTGACTTAAAAAACTTCAATGATGGAGATTCCACAGTATCCCTAGGCAATTTATTCCACTGCTTAACTACCCTTAAAGCTAGGAAGTTTTTCCTAGTGTCTAAGCTAAATCTCTCTTGATGCAGGTTAAGCCCACGGCTTCTTGTCCTATCTCAGAAGTTAAAAAGAACAATTTTTCTCCCTCCTCCATGTAACAACCTTTTATGAAGTTGAAAGCTGTTATGTCCCCTCTCAGTGTCTCTTTTCCAGACTAGACAAACCCCAAATGTTTTCAATTTTCCCTCATAGGCCAGGTTTTCTAGACCTTTAACCATTTTTGTTGTTCGCTGGATTTCTCCAGTTTGTTTACATCTTTCCCAAAATGTGGTGTCCAGAACTGGACACAGTATTCCAACTGAGGCCTAAACAGTGCAGAGTAGAGTGAAAGAATGACCTCTCGTGTCTTACTTACAACACTAACTCCTGCTAATACATCTCAAAAGAATGTTTGCTGCTTTTTTTGTTTGTTTGCTTTTTGGCAATTGTTACACTGTTGACTCATATCCAGTTTCCTAGCCAAAAAAATATAGGTTAACTGTTAACTTTTTTTTTTAAGCCAAAACTGCAAAGTTTGTGATTACTCTTTGGTATTGGCTGGAGTAGAACATAAAAGGTACAAGGTTTAAACATGTTAGCTAACAAGTTCTAACTAAGGTCTGAAAAGTTTAGCATACCAAGGGCAGTTTCACATGTGCTGAAATGGTACAGTTAAAGCTCACGACCCCATGATTCTTCTATTTTCATAACACTGCCACTTCCATCAGCTCGATATAAATCCCAACCACCACTATGGATCCCCTCATCCCTACAGGTCCTTTTTCTTCTCTATCTTATTTCTTCTTTTTTTTTTTTTCTCCTTTTACCTTCTATCTACTAAGACTCCAGCTTAGCCATATGTCTAAAATAGCACAAAAGTGTTTTTAACACACATTAACTGACACACATCAATCCTATTAAAGACAAGGTAGTTGTATGTAGCTCTAACACATGTTGGTTTAAGGATTTCAAGACAAACTCTTGAAACAGTCTAGGCTTTACCTCACATGCCAAAAGTACAGCTTGCCCTACCAATCCTAGGATGTTAGCACATTAGCTAGCAAATATTAAAACACACCTTTCTTTTCCAGTGAGGATCTGTGTACACTACAGCTTTCCGCTCACATTCACGGCTTGCCAAGGATTTTGAGCTCTCAGTTTAAAAGTGCTAATGATAACCCCTTATAATTGCAGGTTTTGCCAGGTAGTTTGCATCTTTAGGGACTCTGAAGTAATTCTGCTGTGAGGACTGAAGGATAAAGAGGTGCAAGAGAAGTGAACACCTTTCTCTGCTTTTGTTACAAACGGTAATTCTTACAGTCTGCCTAACTGCACAGGACAAAATATCAGCTGTGTATTTGGGAATCACCCCTGATTCCATAGCACCAACAGCCACACAAAGCAAGAAGTGCTACACCTAGCCTGCAAAGGGAAGGCCAGGATTGAGCACAGGTGGGGAATGTGTATTATTTCCCCCTAGCAACTTATGAGAATTCTACAGGAACATTATTACACCCTGAGGCTCCCTCTGCACTGGCCATCCCCTCTCTTTAAAATGGGGCTTTGGAGGTGGTCAAGGGTTCAGGAAACCTGGAAAGCTGAAAGGGCTCTAGGGCACAGGGTTTCTGAGCAGATGGCTCCTTGTAGCTAGATGATCCAGAGTTCCAAGTGGATTTCAGGGGCTTGCAGCGTGTATAGACACTCCTCTTGCTTCTCTAAAAGGATGGGACACCATACATTGGAATAATTTGGACGGACCTCTTTGAGGGGAACATTGCAATTTTTGCCTCCAGTCCTGGTCTACTCTTACTATAATTGAGTCTACAAATGTACCATAATTGTGAACGCTAGTCTGAAAAATGAATGAAAGTCCATAAAATGTCACAATAATCTACAATACAAACATGTAGATGGGAAAAAGTACAAAAGAGAAACTGGAACTGAATTAGGCTACGTCTACACTGCAAGTCTATTTTGGGATAAAAGTAGTATCCCGAAATAGCTACCCTGCATATATACAAGCCACTCATTATTTTGACATATTTTTCAAAACAAAAATAGGTCTATTGATATATGTAGAGAATATGCCTGGTAAGCGAGAACATTCCAAGACCACAAGTTCAGGTACCAAAATTGATGTGCCCGAAATTAACCCTAATTCCAAATAATTCTCCTTTTTGGGCCCTTAAAGGGAGACTTTCAGGGGGGGAAACTGGCTACCACAATGATGGCTGGCTGAAGTATCGGAGATGAGGAAGGAGACAGCTTCACCACCATGACTGCCACCTCCAATGTCTCCCGGGACCCTCAGAGTGGTGCTGGGACCATTTTTAGATTGCTGGAGTACTCAGCTATATCTTCCCCTTACCACTGTCCATTCCCTTCATCAGCCCCTATAGTTGGACCCGGGGTCAAGTTTGTGGCTCTTGGAAGAGGGGATCCAGACATGGGAAATGTGGCCAAGTCCAGGGCCATGGCTGAGGCCCAGGCTGGCAGATTGGCCCCAGGAGGCAACAGAGCAACGGGGTGAGGGTCCTGTGCCTAAAATCTCATGCAAAACCTGGGGGTGCCACAGTACCTCTCCAACCCTAGTTCCAATGCCTATGGACCCCAACTCTACTTAGTGACTTTTACCTTCCTTGTCTTATTTCGTCAATTCCCCCTTTTTTCCCATCTGTCTAATAAGAGTCTGTCTTAGCGCAGCCAAGACTGTACATTTTGCACTGCTGCTGTAAACTTACGACTAGAAAGAGGAAGATAAAAGCAATTCCCTAAATAGCCTCATGCTGATACACGTTGGCCAGGACTCAGAGTGGCTGATTAGACCATGTGCTGTTTTTTTGCAGCAGTGAGGTTTCAAGTGAACTCAACACCAAGGACAGCAGCTGCATTTTGTGTCCTTGCTGTTTTTTTCTATCCTCTCTTGTATGGATTTGTTTTGTCTTTTATGAAATGGGATTGGACTTTAACAGCAATGACAGCTCTAGCCCATTTCATCTAACTTCTTCTCTTTTCCCCAAATAAGACAGTTAACATCTTTAACATCTAAGAGACTGTTAAAAAAGGGACTTTTTCCTTCTCAAAGCACTCTCCAGATAAAGGGAAAGGATACAAGGGATGCTAAAATGTTAATATTTCATATTCAAAACTTTTTAACTGCTTTTATTTTCTGTAATAAATAATAAGAGGTTTCAAAGGATTTGTAACGGTGTACTTGCCATGGTAATAAGCAAGCTTAAGTCTTTGCTCACTGAGCCCAAAACCTTGTTTAACCCTGTTTATTGATGGATAATAACTGGGTCGTGTTAATGCCTTTGGCCCATATAGTTCATCTAAACTAATAGAAAAACCTCCTACCCAGTACCCTGCTTTTCCTATGGAAGGGCAAAATCTGGCCTAGAACATATTTTGTGTGTTCCGAACACAGTACAGATCGTTTATTTATATAACCAGTTTGGGTTAGGAGAGACACACACAGAGAGAGAGAAAGAGATGGAAAATGCTAAGCTCTTGTCTATCTTGCAGGGTTTGGCACCTGCATAGCTTCACTACTGCCTAGGCCTACTGTAGGTATGTTGCACTGGTGTGAACTACAACTGGCATCAGTGCCAATTCCTTTGGTTTGAAACTCAGCAGACTGGTGAAAATACATGCTCACCAGGGTAAGCTGCATTGGTGAAGATCCGGTTTACCAATGGTGTAGCTATGTTGGTGTGGGATGGAAAACAAAAAATATAGCGATGAGTTTGGAAAGCTTACTAACAACACAATAGTGAGTTGATTCGTGGATCACTAGATTATCCCCTCTAAGCCATTCTCTCTGAAGCGAGGCAGTGAACACGTGAGAACTACCATGTCAGCTCTGGATCTTGGCCAAAGATCCATGTCAGAGCCACACAAGGTCTGGAAGAGAAGGCTATGGATCAGTCATCATTCACCAGCCGTGAGAAATAATGGGTTTAAATTGCAATAATGGGCTTAAGTTGCAGTTAGCTTAGACATTAGGAAAAACTTCCTGTCAGGGCAGTTAAGCACTGGAATCAATTGCCTAGGGAAGCTGTGGTTGTCATTGCTGGTTTTTAAAAACAGGTTCGACACACACCTGTCAGGGAGGACCTTGATAATACTTAGTCCTGCCTCAGTGCAGAGGACTGGACTAGATGCTCTAGTGATGTCCCTTCCAGCGCTATATTTCTATGATTTGCAAAAGGCACAGAGAAGAGGATACTGCAGTTTACAAACAGTAACAACTAATTATACAAACTGGAGATGTTTTATCCATTTAGAGCTCCCATATTATATGTACCTTTGCGAGCCCCTCTGGCAAAATTCCCATTTGGTGTGAATGAAACAGAATCAGGCCTTTAAGTATGGATATCTATTTTAATATGATGTTTTCTAGTTGCCTCATTGTTCATATTGAATGGTTCTTTTTTTCTTATTTGGATATTATTGGTGCATGTGTAATATAGGACTCTGCTAGGGTCAAATACTTTCCTGGAAATTGGACGCCTCTCATTTTGTCCTCTGATACCACGGTGGGAAGCACAATAAAAAATGATACATCTAAAACAGCTAGCTTGACAGGCAGTGTTGGGGCATTTGCCCATTTGTAAGATGGCTTATGTTTCCATGTGAACATTGCTGAGCGAACAGGCATTGCTTAGGAATGGTTTAATTTATAGGCCCTGAGATTGAGGTCATATCGATATCATGCATGATCTCTATCAGCTTTACAGATTCCTTAACCTGAGAACGTTCAAGCTCATTGAGATCTATTCATACTTGGCAGATTGATATAGTAACTGACAATTCACTGCCATCCAAGTGTATCTGAGAGCACAAAGCTCACATAAATATTGTTGAGCATATCCCATTGTGGAATAGTTGGTTATTTACTTCTGCCATTCAACTTTCTACAGCTCTGTGTGGAAGATCATTTCTTTCCGTGTCATATATCTGACTTACCCAGCAGACATGGCAAGCTTCTTGTTCCCTTTTTACCAGTAATGAACTGCGCTGGAAATGTCAAACGCAAATTTGTTCATCCCCGACCGACAAAAAATGTGGAACCAAATAGAACATAAAAGAAGGGTTGCTAGAGACCAGAGGCAGTCTGAGTGAAAACCCAGCTTTAGAAATGACACTGAAATAAGTTGCAGCACACTCAGTTAGGCTTCTGCATGTAAAAGAGTCCCAGAAAGGCATATGGAAGTCTACCTGATTCATCTTCCCTGCCTGCCTCAGAGGAATGGGTTGTGTGCTTGCCCAGTCCCTTCCTGAAGGTATCTGTGAAGGAGCAGTTTGGATGGAATGTAAATAGGATTTTCATGCTACTTTAAGGTCATTTTACAATTATCCAGCTGGTCTTCAGATTTGGGTTAACTATACTTCTCTTACCCTCATCCTCCATTGCTGGCAGCTATCTGGACATCTGGGGCAGCAAAGTCACCAGAACCAAAAGGATTAGAGATGCGAAGGCCAACATGAACAGTTACTCATTGCTCAAATCAAACCTGAGCCAAACATTTTTGAAAATTCAGTTTTCTTGAAGCACTAAAAATGTCTCCAGTCCTTAATTACGGGGGTCTTTTTAGAGGAATCCATTGAGTCATGAGTCTCATTCAGAGGGCTTTTGCACACTTCCCCATACCTGTATCTGGGTGTTATTTGCTTGATTTTACTGATGTGACGATTAGAACAGACCTTATGCTATCTCAAAACTACTGTTGTGCTGCCTTGCTACAGTCAGGCAAGGAAGTGCTTTTGCAAGTCTCACATTGGCTGATCCTTCATCAGTCAGTGCAGCACAGATTTAGGTGAAGATGTCGGTTGGACTGGCTTCCCTTATATTGGCAATAAACATCAGGATAAACTTCAATTGTCTACCTTGCAGTGGACGTCAGGAGTAGGCTTACAGTAAACAGGCATTAAACAAATTTGCCACTTGAGCATCATTCATATACCAGCCCCTTGCTGGCATTCATTATTTTGATTCAAAGTATTACTACAATCCTGTGAAAAGTCACGTGGAAGAGAAAGAGGCTTTTTCTTCTCCCCTTCCTTCCTTCACCAGGAGAACACTAAAATCAAAATATCAGATAATAGCTGATCAACACTGCAACAGAACCTAACCCTGAGCTCAACGGCAAGTACTGTAGTAAAACATTGACAGACTGTTTCTTTTACACTTTGCCACTAAACAGAGATCAAATCCTCAACCAGTCTGATTTTTAAACACAGATTCCATTTTGTGCTATATGATAATTAAAGAAACTCGGCCATCTATTTAGGCAGTGAGGGTTAAGAAAAAATATTAGAAAAAGATTTTTTTACATCAATGGTACCATGTCTATGAAGGCCTCAAAGCTATTTTCAAACTTATTTAAGCTTCAATATAATCCCACTGAGTTAACAAGTATATGAACTTTCTGACCACATATGATAGATGAGACACCTCTGGGTAAGAAGTTCAGCAACTTTTATATCAGTTCACTTAACCAATCAAGGCCAGGAATAGAACCAAGAGTCCAGATACCTTGTAACATGCTCTGTCCGCTAAGCAATGCATTTTTCCTTCTCTGTTCTAGCAAAAAAGAACCAAAACTTTGTAGTTGTGCTGAAAAACTATGTGTGGCTAATACAAATGGATTTGCTATCTAAGTCAGATGAGCGCTGAGCTCCTATTTCATTTGGTTCCAATCTCCAACAAACAAAACAACCTAACCTACATCAATCATTTGGTGTAAAAGACATGGAGTAATTCGACTAGAATGTTGTCACAGAATTAAGGTCTTCTGTTTGGAAAGCAGATGTCTTGGCTTTGCCTTGATCTTGTTTATTCTTGATAAATAGCAAAGCACAGCAGCAGGGTCACTATTATCCTGCGACAACGTTCTGTTAATTAGGCATGTCATTTGCTTGTATGGCCTAACCTTTTGCAGGTCCCAGGCATTTCCTCTATGCAAGAATTCAACCACACAAATACTGCAAACACAGATGCTTTATGATCAGAATTCTGAACAGTTTATTGTGTAGCTTCAAATATTGATCTAGCAACAGACTCCTTAAAAACTGTTGGGCTGTCGGCTGGGCATGAATGTAAAAGAAACCATATCATTCTTCTACGTGAACAGGGGCTTCTGGCCTAGATTTTCCCTCCTCCAGTTACTGTGTGGGGACTGTCATCATCCTCCCCAAAGCTGGCTACATCCAGAGAAGCTGTGAGTATGTACATTTTGTACAGTACTTTGAAAAGGTGGCACCTCTAGGTCAATATTTTTACATTACAATTGGGTCAAAATCTGCTCTCAGTTACATGCATGCAATCTCCCTGATGTCAAGTGATGATAGCCCCTTAATTATGAAAAAACAGAAGTTTCAAAAGCAGGCACCAGAGTTAAAGAAAAATTAAGACACCTCCTTCTGAATAAGATCTTCAATTACTGTACATAGATAAAGTTTCACTGAAGACAGCAAAACTATGTCCACTGACTCTATCAGAGGATCTGGTCCCTTATTGCAGGCACAGAAAATATATGGACATACCCAGCAGCATGAAACTGGAACTAGAAACTCTGAAATAGAGGAGAGGGCAGAAAGTTCCAGTTAGGGAATTATTAGCTACAGGTGATCTGTCAAGGGTAAAAATTATTTTTGCTTTCTATGGCACAAGGTACATCTGAAAGGCTGCTACTGTCTTTTTTCTAAAAAGAAACAATTCTTAAACGTATCAAGAGGTCTGAGGTCTCATTGGCACTCTCTCCACACTTACAGGAAGGGAAGGGCTTGTATTAGCAAACGCAACAAAAGTCATAAAACGTAAATAGTAATTTTTATAGAGACTCTCTCAGTCTGTGCATGCTCTCTGCTGATATAACAGAGTCAGAGAGCTGTCTAAATTGCTCTACCCCTCCCCTATGCAGGAAACCCCTACAACTCAAACTCCTCCAGTCCCACCATCTATTCCCTTTTTTAGAAACATGCAGAGAGCCGGACACCTCAGTCCCTTCCAGCTCCATCACCTAATATGACTTCATCAACTTGGATGATCAGTGTCCAAGTGTTTGCAGTCACACTGCCATGCTCTGCCTGAGTAACTGTGTTCCCACCGGCTCTGCACTCCCTTGGGTGTCTTGCTAGAACTTCTGGGGATATCCATGATTTTTTAGGCTGTGGCAAAATGACCTGCTCTGAGTCTTTCCCAGTGAATGGTGGGAAAACACGTCTGTCCTTCTAAGTACGCCAAGGAAATTGTGGGAAGTTACTGGAGGACTATAAGCATTCAAGGGATTGATCCTAAGTCATTATTGCAAAGTGTCTGGGTTACCAGTCAGTGCAATGTTTCACTATTATGTCTTCACTACAAAGCTAACCTGGGCTCTTAAGTGTTTCTCTTAACTCCACTTCTGACCACACACAAAACCCTCTCATGATGGGGCTTTCAATCCAAACTAGCTGGCCCACCTCGAGGTACAGGCAAAAGCAGTGACCAGATCCTGAGCTCTTGGCATCCTATAATAGTAAAACACTGTGATTTAATGATTAACCAAGCTAAGTTATTACCCAGTCAGGATGCATTTACTATGTTATTAACCAAATTAAGTTATCAGTTTGCACTATTATTAACTTATTTACTGTGAGAATTATATATATAGCTGTTTAACTATGACTAGTACTGTAGTAAATGAAGCAATGAATTCACAGTGCTCTGGCTCTTTTGGGTAATGCTGATAGCTAATTTGGTTCGGGAACCACCCAGATCTGTGTATCACTGGGCTCACAGCCTGAGTGAGGTTTTCACATGACTGATGCTCTACCTATTTAGCAGTGAAGTGCAGCTTAAATCCCATGGCAATATAGTGCCAGTGAAGGAAGATACAGTAACTTAAGTATGACTGTGCAGTGTGGCTGCTCACACCCTGTCACCAGTGAAACCATTTAGCACTAGAGTGTACCCTTTATGCCTTATCCAAGTTCACACACGATTCTGCAGAAAAAAGAGACTTGAACCTGGGTAGCTAAAGGTCTAGAGTGGTCTCTTAACCACAAGATCATCTATCTTCCATCACCTTGTTGCACAAGCAGGGATGACTGGTGACATGGAGGGCCACTGGCCATGTGACCCTCCACAGCCCAAGGAAGAACCAGGACAAATCCCTCTGCCCCCTTCCCCACCCTTCCTCCACCCCCAACTCGCCTCTTCCCCCAAGCAATGTGGCCTGGGGGACGAGCAGGTCCTCGGGCCAGCACCTGCAGAAAAGCTCCAGCCCCCCCATATTCACCAGAAGTGTCTGGGAAGTGAGGCAACAAGATCCCAGTTCACACTACTCCCCCAGTTACATCGTTCCACTTCCCACCAGTGAGTTCTCAGGCCATCCTGCCTCCGCCCCAAGCAACATGCTGAGAGAGCAGAGCGAGCTGGGGCTGTGTTGCTCCACTTCCCCCCACCGCTGCCAGTGAGTGCAGGAAGGGGGGGCTGACACCCTGTTGTGGGTACCAGGCCTCCCCGCTAGCCCTCAGGCTGCACAGAGGCTCTGGCTCCACCGGCTGCCAGCTGGCTCCTTGCCCCTCCCACCCATGGTGTTTGGGGACATATGCCCCTTTGTGCCCCCCTCACAATGCCCCTGCATACAAGGATTTCATAAACATCTGCCCATCTATCATGCCTCCATAGACACATGCTTGAGTCCACCCCCAAAATTCTTGAGGAAAGATGAGCGTTTTGCTGTAGTAGGTCCTGATTCTACTCCCACTGACGTCAGTAGCAAAATTCCCTAACTCAAGTGAGAACATGTTTTGGTTGTTAGTTTTCTAGATGTCTGGGTATTCCCTAATACTACCATTTATTTTTATTTTTATATGATGCCTTTCATCTAAATAGATTCCATTATACTACATAAAATGTACTAGGTATATATACGCATATTGCTTTGCCCAACTGTGAAACGCAGCCATTTCGGGGGGTGAAACACAACTGCTTTAATAATGCACAGATACACTATATACCACTTTTAAGACATGAAGTGAAGAGGCACACTGTTTCCAATTAAAATTACAGGAGGGATTTAGATAGGAAGAATATAATGTAATGCCATGCTTTTAACCTAATGAAACATACCAGGGTTTTTTGTTTAATGATCTCCCAGGACAAGGGTCACATCTGAAAGATTCATGTGAGAATGGTGCTAACAGTTACATTAGAACTTACATTTTCATTCGTCGTGGCTTTGCTTACCCATGTTTCAGCTACAGCCATACTAGCTAGACATGCTGTGAATAAAACCTGTACCCCACAAGTTTTATTTCTCTCTTGGAGGTACTACTCTCAATGAACTTTCCTCTGTTCCTGGGAAACGTGTGTGGCAGGCAGAGTCCTGCTCAGCAAGGATCATCCTCTTTTTATAACAAACTTCTCCATTTAAATAAATGTGAGTTTGGCTCTCGTGCTTCCCTGTATCACCAGAAAACCCAAATGGAATTCAATATTTATTCTGCATGCTTGGGCATTATTCCTTAGACTGCATGAAAATTGAATGTTAAAGTGGCAACAATATGATCCACCATACCCTCTAACGTGGAAAGTAAAACTATTTAAACCACATGCAGACAAATAAATTAAAGACGAGAGATAGGACATAATGTTCCTTCAGGAAAGCGTTAAACTTCTTGTGTGAACAAATCCAGCCCCCGAGTTTAGCACTTCAGGGTCTGGAAAAAAATGGCTTCGGGAGCCCTATTGAGGTGCTTTTGCTTCCCTGACTTCTCACACACTAGTCTTTCAAATAAATTTAAAGCTTTTCTTGTCCAAATCCCTGCAAAAGTAACCACACTGCAGTGTTTCTACTATTATGCAAATAGATTAATCAGCCAATGCTCCAGTGAGAATTAATTTATATTTGAATCAAATGAGGCCTAGGCTCTTTATAACTGAACCCCAGGCCAAGGCCTAGGCTAGGTAGCAACCTCATATTATTCATTTGACGAAATGTGAACTGACATAAATACCATGGCTAACTTTCAATCCGATTACTCCGTTACCTCACTTCAATGCTATCCCAGCCATCAGACTCTGGCGTCCCTCCTTTCACTAGCCCCGCTAACAACTGACAACTCCTCCCTGATAAACAAGCACCCACGCTGCCACCTCGTACCCCCATCTTAAGCCATCATCCCTGCTCAATGGGCCCTATTCGACAAGGTACTTTATTTTGTTTGTAGGAATCAAGGACTAAACAGTTCAAAAAATGCTGTTTTGCTAGGGCTGCAATTCAAAGCTTCCCTTTCAAAGTTACTGAGCACTTGAGTCATTAAATAAATACCCTCAAATATATGAGTACATACACACACACACACACACACACACACACATATTATTTACAACAATCAATAAGGTCTATTATCTTTTGTACACTGATTAACTTTTTTTAAAAAAGTAAAACAATGTTTTAGGCTACTATGGCCAAAGGTCAATGAAAACTGAACCCACATTTTACACAGCACCCTCATACTAAACTCATGTTGACAACCACTAAATTCTTTCTATTACACTTCACAGGAACTTGTTTTTTAAAAAGATCTCTCCTCCCCCCCCCCCCCTTTAAAGCTGTAGGCATTTAAAAAGCTTGTCTAAACAATCCGCCAGGTGTGAGGAAAGCTGTTTCTAAGCAGGCAGCTCTGCGTCAGGGAACCTATACTTTGTAATTAGATTAGCTGGCAAGAACTGAATAGCTATCATCAAAACATTTTCCCCCTCTATATTGTTTATTGTGCATAATTGATAACTAAGCTTCTCAAGTCATGGTTAAATTCTACTTAAAATTGTGAGTTCTTGGCACTGTGGAATTTAAATGAAGGAAAATAAAACAAAAGCCCCCATTACTTAGCAAGCTAAAAATTGCTTGGCTCTCTCATTTAGATGAGGCATTATTTGAAAATATGAATCATAATGCAAGCTGTGTGATTTTATGGTAGCTCTCCCAGCTAGACCTGCTGGAAACATAAAAGTGTTACATTGCTAGTGTTTATGTCTGCATTAAAATATACTTCACAATAGATTGGAACAGCACTTCTAAAAACCAGTCCTTCCATTGTGACTTAAAGGCCTGTGAGTATTATTCAGTGGCATAGGGATTAATGTAACCCAAGCTCTCCAATGTGCATATATTTCTCACATTTTTTTCTGCTCCTGATATTGGAAGCTCTTCTGCTCCACATGAACACAAACAAGGAGCTTCATGTTGGTGAATGGTTCCATTGATATTGGATCTGAGCATGAATGACACATGCCTATAACGCCTACTTTAAAATTTGGGTCATGTCATGTAGCATCTCTATTGCAGGGAGAGGGTCTTTTGGAGACATCAGGTAAACATACAAGCATGTTCAATACACATGCTTCTGAGTTAGGTGTTCTTTGAAACAGAGACTGAGTCTTCTGCTGGCTGTGACAACAGATAGTGCCTAGCACATTGTGAATTCTTCCAGCATACAAGTATATGATTAATAACAAACACATACAGTCTGCATAGTAGCAAAAATGTGTTGCTTAGTGATTGGAACAAAAGAATAGTTCTGCACTGCTTCCCTCTGTGACTTTGGACAAGTGGTTTAGATTCCAAGCACCCACTGAAATCAGTGCCAAAACCCCCTCTTTTGTGGGGCAGGATTTGGCTCCTAACTGTAGCCCAGACCCACCCCCCTGAGAAGTAACCACACTGCTTTCCTTACATTTCTACCGGAAAAGGGCCTGTGTTGCCGCCACACATGTCCTCCTCCACTCCTGGCTGATCATCTTTGTTAGTGCTTGGTAGTTAGTGGGGCCAGGAGTAGTGGGACTATCTCTTTCCATGGCACCATCCCCTGCTCTGCGCCTGCATTTCCTCCCCCAAGTATCTCTATGGCTACACTACAGCATTAATTTGAGTTAACTTAATTCAAAGTAGTTCATTCGAATTAACGCATCTACACACAAAACCTATTTCGAAATACCATTTTGCTATTTCGAAATAGCGCATTCACACTGAGTGGACCCTGAACCGAAGTTAAGGCTGGCCGGAACCAGTGCCAACAGTGTCCGGGGCTTGGGGAGAGGAGAATAAGTTTTCCTGGTTGTGCCCAGAATGGCCACCAGGGCTCCCTGGGAAGGGCTGGAGGCCCCCTATTCTGAATTAAGTGTCTACACAGCACTTAATTTGAAATAGCTATTTCGAATTTGGCATTATTCCTCGTAGAATGAGGTTTACCAAATTCGAAATAAGTGCTTCAGTTTGCATGTATAGATGCTATTGAAGTGAATTCGAAATAACAGCTGTTATTTCAAATTAACTTTGCAGTGTAGACATACCCTAAGTGAGCAGTAATGCCTCTAGCAGCTGTGTTCTCACTCTGGATCCCTACCATGGCTGATGCTGAGTGGGGAAAACTCCTCATGAGGGGAACCTTGGCTCTTTTCCTTTCCAGGTTTTTTTTTACTAGATGGAGCAATCTAACTTTTAGCTTTCCCTCTTCTCCCTCCACAAATAGGGTGTAATATATCACAGGGATGCCTGTGATCTCATACCTCACAGGGCTGCACTAAAGCTTAATTCAGGGCTACTCAGCTTTTGAAGCCCTGGAGGCCTCAATGATACTCACAGCACATGCCGAGGGCCACCATTTAAGTGTGGTTGCATGTACATGCAAATATATATGCAAATAGCTTCTTTCACACAAATGGGTATGAATACAAAGATTAAGGCAAGACTATACAACACACAGGCCCCATTTAATTCAGTTCTGCTGATATTAATAAAATGCAATATTCACCCGTTTTCCACCCATATGACAGCACTTTTAATGAGCATTGACAGTCCAGGAATTGAACTACTAAAACACATCGCAACAGAAGACCATTATATTGACTCAGCATTACGGAGCATGTTCCCAGTGGAGGCCATGTTCAAAGGATCCCACCCGCAGGCCAAATGCTGAGCCCTGCGTAAATTCAAACCACACCACGGGCCGCAAACAAACAAGCCATGGGCCGCATGTGGCCCATGGGCCACGTGTTCAGTAGCCCTGGCTTAATCAGTTGTTTATGAAGTGCTTCCAAAATCCTGGGATAGGAAGTGCTACAGTCTGTGAGTGCAGATTGTTCTTATCTGGTCATTAACAGAACTTTTCATTTCACTAAAAATTGAATGGTGGTTGATTTAATACAGCACTAGCAAAGACAAATTTCCTCCCAAGGTTCATGCAAATGTTTTAAACAAGGCTCAGTAATAGTGTGGCTGCCTCTCAGCTTGATCCAGCTGTTATCTGGAGTCACTCCAGTTTTACATTGGTGTGACTACTGAAATTAGACTCTCGTTCCTTCTGAACGTTTTTTTTTTAAAGGGATAGACTTTGTTATTGACCATTGTGCTGGATGCAGCAGTCAAAGATTGCAAGGCCCTTTCATCCCTGTTCAAATTGTGCTTTGTATTTTAAAACACTTTTTACCATTAATTCCCCAAATTGCCACTGATTTCAAAGGAGGCAGGATTAGACCCAGTGAGTCTAATCCTAGTCTTGCATGCTTGTTCTAGTTCCTTTACTTTTGGTAAAAGTGCCAGAACAGCATGAAGAAGTGCTAAAACCTCCTGCGCGTGGAGAATTCTCCAGGATGCAGGAATTGAGGAAGACAGCCACAGACTGTTTTCCAATGACTGCCCAAACTCATCCCAGAGGTGTGGGTATGTGTCAAAGCAGAGTCAACCACACAGCACAATAGAGACTCTCAGCAGCAGTGGGGACAGATGTCTATCATTTTGACAGGCCTGAATCCCGTCTAATTTTATTTTAGGGAGCCACTTCAGCTCCTATAGCCGCTTAAAACTGGGAGGGTGCAAAGGTGACTTAAAGCTATTTTAATCTCTACTCCCCCCTGGACTGCTAGATCTTTGCTGTTTCTGTTTAGACCACTCCGAATCTCATTGCATATTTAACTGCAGCTGGCATTCCTGAATCTCTTGCCCTCAGCCATCTTGATGTTAACAGATGACATGTTTGGTGAGCCAGGTCCCACTTTGCTCCAGTAGTGATACTGCTATTGACATATGCTTCAAAGAGCCCTTAAGGAGACTCTCAACTGAGAAAGCATAAATATTAAAGATGCAGTCAAGCACAAACCTGAATAGAGAGCAACAAACCAATAAAGGTTGTAAACACTTTAAATCAGATGAGAAAAATGTGATTTAATAAAGGGGCATCATGCCAAGTCTTCAGCATGATCTGCACATTTCCATGAAACATCCAATGGCGATGTTGCACCTCACAGATCAGACCATACAGCACACGAGAAAACACATAGTTGGCGCTGATGGAAAGTCAATTATTGGGCAAGTATTATAAAGTCGATTTGCTGATTCATAAAGTAGATGCTTTACAATCCCCTTCTGCCAATGCCACAAACAGGGTCACATTTACAAGACTCAGGACCGGAAGTAAGTAGCACAGAAATGCAACACAGAATCCTCAGATATGCCAAGCTCACGCTCCATGTAGCTGAGGGGAACGGAATAAAGAATGGCACTAACGCCACTTTTCGAGCTGTCCCAAACCTGGAGGCTGGGTCCACTTGTGTTGACTCTATTTGTTCTTTAGGATTAGTGGAGCGCATCATGCTCTGCCTCTGCCTCCTGAAGCTCTCGTCATATTAACTTTCCAAGTACAGCTCTCCCTCCCTACCTTCTGCATCCTATTACTACTCCACTTTGATAATGTGAGAATTATCAAGCCCTTATTGACCAAGCAGGGATCTCAAATTATAGGCATGGGAAAACTTGCATCCTTACTAGAACGTTATACACAGTTTCCAACCCTTTCCTCTATTCTTGGGAATTCCTATTTCCTCTTTCATAGGTATTCTTTCTCCTCGTCTTCTTGAAAGCTTAAGAGGCATTTCCATTACCTTTGATCAGCCCTGGGGATAAATAGTCAAAATAATAGAGCATGATGGGGATTCCTATTATTCCACATGTGACCTCCACAATTTGGAGGCATGTTGATTTGATAAAGAAGCACTCTCTGTACATTGGCTCAGCTCGACTGGGACACAGGTGAAGATTGCTATTACTGAGCAGTTCAGCTATGACAATGTAAATAAATGTAAAATGCTTGTAGGAGAGGCATGGGGAAAAAGCAAAAATAAACCTACCATAGTCACATTTAACTTCAAAAAGTGGCATACACAAAAATGAGGCTGATTGGTACGTAGAAATTAAAAGGAACAATAAAATATCTGCAAGCCACGTGGAAGCTTTTTTTAAAACACCCCTATACTGTATACTCCAAATTTTAAAAACACAATAAGTGTCAAAAAGTGCCATCATGGCTGAACACCAAAGTAAGGGAGGTAATAAAAGTCAAAAAGGAATTCTTTAAAAATATGAAGTCAAACCAGAGTGAGGAAAATAAAAAGGGAACATAAACTGTCAACTCAAGTGTAAAAGTATAATTATGTGGACCCAAAGAGAATTGAATGAGAAACTAGCAAAAGATGTGTTGGGGGAAAGTCAACAATGCTTTTGTAAAAAGAAATCATGCTTCCCCAATCTATTAGAATCCTTTGAGGGCGAGATCAACAATCATGTGGACAAGGATGACAGAGTGGATATTGTGTTCTTGGACTTTCACAAGGACCTATACCAAAGATTCTTAAGGAAAATAAGAATGACATAAAAGGGAAGTCCACTCGTGGATCAGAAACTGGTTAAAATTTAAAAAACAAAGGGTAGAAATAAATGGTCATTTTTCAGTAGTGGCAAATATCAAGGTTCTATCTATCCTTTTCTCCCAACACTCTATACTGGGACCAATGTTGCTCAACATATCCATAAACTATCTAGAAAAAGGGGTGAACAATGAGGTAATGAAGCTTGCAGTTTACACAAAATTTCTCTAGATACTTAAGTCCAAAACTGACTGTGAAGAGTTAAGCAAGGATCACACAATACTGCATGACTGGGCAACAGAATAGCAGGTGAAATTCAATGCTGATAAATGCAAAGCATTTGGAAAAAAAATCGTAATTATACAAACAAAATGATGGGGTCTAAATTAGCTGTTACCACTAAAGAAAGAGCTTAGGGTCATTGTGGAGAATTCTCTGAAAATGGCTGTCCAAAAAGATAACAGAACCTTTAGGAACAAGATACATAATAAGAAAGAAAATATCAATAATATCACTATATAAATCTCTATTATGTCCACATCTTGAATATGATGCACAGTTCTGGTTGCTCCTTCTTAAAAAAGATGTGTTTTTAGACAAGATACCAAGAAGGGAAAGAAAAATGATTAGGAGCATGGAACAGCTTCCATCTGAGAAGAGGTTAAAAAGATTGGGATTGTGTAGTATAGAAAAGGGATACCAAATGGAGGGGATTATGATAGAAGTACCGTATATAAAGCCATGATTGACATGGAGAAAGTTAATCAGGAAATGTTATTTATCCCTTTCTAGAACATAATCAGAGATCACTCAATATCATTAAGAGACAGCAGGTTTCAATGAAAGGTAAGGAATTACTCCTCCACAAACACAGCCTGCTTGTGGGACTTGTTGATGATGAAGGCCAAAAGTATAACTAGGTTCAAAAAAGCAATTCGATGAATGTATGGAGGAGAGGTCCATCAACAACTGCTAGCCAAGATGATCAGGGATGCAACCCCATACTCTAGATGTCCCTAAATATCTGACAGCCAGAAGCTGGGAGCGGATGACAGGGGTGGATCACACCTTAAATTGTCCTGTTCTGTCTATTCCCTCTGAAGCTCTTGGCACTGGCCACAGTAAGAAGGCAGAAAACTGGGTTCCATGTGCTGTTTCTCTGACCCAGCATGGTCATTCTATGTGCTTATTCTTATCTCAATGTCATCCCTTACTCCAGTGGAGTTAATTTACATGAATGTAACTGAGATCAGAATCTGAACAATGCAGTTGGGAGGGGGGGGAGAGAGATATTGTAACTAAAAGCAAGGCCTAGAAGGCCAAGATCCCACATTCCCTAATTTAAATATCTGCAAATTGAAGATGCCCCTAAATGCTTCTCATTTGAGTTGAGCTCTGTTCTGGAGATATTGTGTTCTAAACCGAGTTGAGTTCAGGTGCAAAGAAGTTTCTAAAACCCATTGAGTCTGTTGTGAATCCTTCTTACAGCACATAAAATGCTAGATCGATGGGCTCCAGCTTGAAAAATCTGAAGGGGAGAGCCTGCTCTGGAGTAATCTAAAGGCATCCACTCTCGACAATGCCCTAAGGGACACTGGAGCTTCAGAGGGTAGCCGAGGTAGGGAATAAGGAATAAGTTATGGTTAGGGAATAGGAAACTCGAAATAAATAGGAGAAGTGAAGGGTTTCGAGTTTCCTTATTCCCTAATCATAACTCCGGTCATCTGAAGAAATGGGCTGTGCCCACGAAAGCTCATGATACCATCTAACAGACATGGTTTATGCACGGTTTCAGTGGAGAGAGTTCCTTGCTCTTAGGAAGCAAGGAACAGATAGAATTACACAGCTGGGAGTCTTTGATTTCTGATTCGGCCAGTAGTTTCACTTTTCAGAAACGCCTCTGAAGACAGAAGTGTAAGGACAGGTCCCTCGAGCTCACCCGCACACATTTTTGATTTGGTCAGATTTGGAAGGTTGTAGGTTCATTCGGCTCGAAGGATCCGACCCCCAAATTCTGCTGCGATTCTCCAAATGCTGGCTCTGGAGAATTCTCCTTTGCGGTCAGATCAGGCTGCAGAACGCCTTGGCGAGTGTGCTCGTTAGCTTTCTCTTCACCTGTTACTTGCTTAGCTCGCCTCCGTTTTCATAGGAAGCTCTCTCTCTCTCTCTCTCTCTCTCTCTCTCTGGTTTTTGAAGGCATTAACTGCTCAACTCAAAGCTCTTCCATCTTCAGGATGTGACATTAACATCAGAGTCTCTGTCTTGCTAAAGTGGTTTAAAACCTGCCAGCTACCCACCCGTGCAAAGTTATGGCCTTGAAACTGAACCACTGAACTTCGAATCAGTGTTTCCTCCTCTGATGACAATGACCAGAGTATTGCCTTAGCGCTGAAGAGACAAATAGAAGGGGGCTAAGAAGATGCCAGCATCCGCGGGGTAAAAAGCCAACTTTTCTTGCAAGTGGCAAGTGATTCGCCTTTGTTAGCTGCTGGAAAAGTGGGAAGTGGCCACCTCCAGCCGCACAAGACTGTCAGGAGATTATTAACACCGTGTTTTTGGGGGGAGCAAGTTTGTGTGTGTGTGGGGGGGGGGATTCCAGTTCCCAGGGCACTTTGTGTCACTCCACATGTATTCCCTCTGTACAGCACCGCTGAAGTTACTCGATGGGTGATGTGCTAAAAATAACTTATCTGGGGGGGGGGGGCGGGGGAGTGTCTCTTGCTGGTTGAGAGGATTTAGCTCACAGGTAAAGCCCCAGTGGGGGCACTTTACCAGCTGCGCCGGGAAAGCCCCCTCTGCCCGAGAGCGGCTTGTGTCTCCGTCTGTGTCCACCAGCAAATAAAGCGCCTTCTCTTAACCCCCCTCCCCGCTGCCCCCCGGAATGACTGCGGGGCGCCAAGCACCGCTGCCTGTGACCAAGGCCCAAGCTAGTAGCGGTAAAGGCTCAAATGAAGGCGCCTGGAAGAGTCATGCTCTCCCTCTCCTATGCCCCTTGGCAGGATGGGGGCTGGCGGAGCGTGGGCGTCCTGGTTTTAACCCCCGACCGGGCTTGTTGTCTGAAGAGTGGTTGGTTTTGCCCTCCCTTCCCTCGGCCAGGCTCCGCTTCCCGTGCGCTCCTCCGACAGCCCACGGCCCTGAGATCAGCCTACAGGGGAGGCAGGGACACGGGATAGACTCAGCCTCTCTTGGCCGGGACCAAAGAGATCCACTCCCTCTGTGCCCCGCCTTCAGTACACTGCGGGGTCTGTCGCTAACCGCCCGGTGCCCCTCTTTGCCAAAGCCACTCAAGGCAGAAGAGCGAGAGCCGGGACTCGAACTGCTAGTGGAGAGCGAGCGGGCCAGCCTCAGCTGGTATTTCTGATCCCATTGAAAAGGCTTCCAAGGAAACGATACCCCAGGGCCAGGTGCCCGGGATCGCTCACGGCCCCTCCCATCCTGCCCCCCCCCCCACTTTTACTCGCAAATAAATGCCTTAAAGCGAACCCAAAGTCCATTTCCCTGTGTCCCCACGCGCCTTGTGGAGGAACCTTAGGACAGATATTCCCCAGCTCTGCGCGGCTGCAGGCAGGAGCAGCCCGCCCCCTCAATCGTGCGTCTGCACTGGAACCTTTCCCTCGCGTACTGGCGAGTGGGGACGAAAAACGCAGCTTTCGGGGACCAGGCAGCCCGCTTTTCCTCTCCTGCCCGAGGGAAAGTCCTCCTGGTACTTGGCTGGCAAAGCCTCGCCCTGGAGCCGGCAGCCCTGTGTCTGGAGAAAGGTTTTACCCAAAACTTGCCAGACATGCAACACCAACGGGCTGCGGGTTTGTCTGGCGGAGTTTTACTGGAGAGACTCCGATTTGTAAGAAAGGGGGAGCTCAAGTTTTTTTTCTAGTTTGTTTTTACAACCTCCCTTAGGCACATAAAATAAAATTCTCACGCACACAAGTTAAGCCCAGCAACAAGCAGCACAAGGGGAGGGAGAAATGAGAGAGCATGACACTTTTTGCAGACCCTCACTTTACTTTTACTCAGCTCTTCTCCTCTCCCTTTGCATATGTTGTCTAGCTAGATGGAAGAGTCTATGGGGCAGAAGCCCTGACTCTTGCAGAATGGGGAACAGGTTTACACCGCCAGGACTACTGCCATACACATAATAAACAATTCTTTAGTCCTGGATCGTTTCAGCCACAGATTCCACTATCAAATAAATGAGAAAGCGATAACAAAATAAGGCAAAGAGGAAAATCTCAGGGAGCAATTTGGAATCCTCAGAAATATTTCCACTCTGTTTTGTGGGGTTTTAATACATAAAAGCAGAAGGGTGGGGCGGGGGGAGAGAAAAGACAGAACGACTGGGACACACTAGATGGCGGCGGGGGGGGGGGGGGAGAATCAACAAAGGGGCAGGTGAGAAAAAGATAAACAGATAAAGACGACAAAGTGATCCAAAGCTGAAAGAAAAGAAATTAAACAGGCTTGGAATGCGTTAGTAAAGCGCAAGCAAGACACAAAGGCAAAACTAAAGTTAATTACTTTTGACATGATCAGATCATATGGTTCCATTTGAGAATGTGTGCTCTCTGGGCTGGCTAGAATGAATGGTGGGGGAGAAGAAAGTAGCTCTCCCCTCTAGGTCTCTCTGCCAAGTCTGGGTTGTGCGCTCTATCCAAGATCCCCTCTTTCTTTACGCAGGAGGCGGGGGGAAGGGGAACACAGTTAACCACCTGTCAGGGCTGAGGACACAATAAGGCAGCCCCAAAAAGAGCTTTTCATGCATGCGTAATATATTTGTTCAGCTATTCACTTAATGAAGCTGATAAATGTGATGCAAAACAATAGTCAAGTTAATCTATTTAGTAAAATGTTTTGAGACTTTCAAGCGATGTTAAGGAGGGCAGTGTGTTCGGGGACATTTTCATTTCAATACGCTCCTCTCTCCCCTCTGGGGGGGAGGGGGTTCAGGCAACCTATGTGAATATAATTTCTTATAAATGTGTCTTTAATGGGTTTAATTCACCCTTGCCAGCTGTTTTTTAGCTATTTTGTAAGAGCAAAACAAACGTGCCAGGCTTGGAAAGCTAATTAAAATTAGTTTCGGTCACTGGGGCCAAGCTATATTTCCTGCAAACCATCTGCTTGATTGGCACAATAGAAGGATTTTCAAGAAAAAGGGGGATCTAGAAAAGCTTTGAACGAACCAACAGTTACTGTTCCTTGTGTTGAATTCTAAAGGTGAACGCCTTAGGTGTCTTAATGCAGCTTCGCCCCAACAGCCTCCATTTAAGCTCTCAACGAGGTGGATAAGCATCATTAAAGAGCTTGGAAACGCATTAACTCGAGAGATCGCGCACCCCCTCTTGCCCTCCCCCCAGGAAAAAATAAAAGCCGCGGATCTCTCTCCTCTATAGTTTTTCAGAACAAGTCAATAGTGTCCATAGTATACAGAGCCTTCCGCGCTCTGCATCAGCAGCAGCAGGGAGGCTCCAGCCACAGCACTACCTGGTCTCTCAGCTGCATTTGAGAGCGTTACAAAGAGTTTCAGGAGTTTATGTGCTTGTAAAAAAAAAATGTTTAGCAAATCAAAACCAATAAATAGTCATAGAGCAACCCGATGGCTAACAAACCTGTCTCCTTTGATCGCTGCACGTGTAAAAGAGTTCATTGAACTTGGAGAGGGGTTTAAAGATACCCCATGTGTATTCCACTGTATATTAAGTTAAAGTGACTGGGTTTTTTTTCCTGGTTCATTACAATAAAATTAGAATGTTTCATTCTTTTATTGTTTTGCAATTGATCTACAAGCCCAAGGCGGGTAGGAAAGACAGTAAAGAAGTGTACGAGACACACAACCTCGGAAATGCTGTTGAGATCTCCATTTTCATGAATAAAAGTATGAGAACTGCTCTGAAATGGATTCGTGATTATGATTTGCAAGCTGGGCAAATCTCTTGGCAGGCAGTTGACTAAAACGTTGCAGAGCTTTCAGCAAAACCCTTCCGCAGCTCTCTTTTTACGCGGACCTACAAAAACAAACCACACGATCATGATGCTCTGTTGCTCCCACTCCCTGGTCCCTGCCTTTAAAAGTTAGTTCCTGCCTATTGTGCCACTAGGATTGAGACCTTGTAAATATGACTGGCACGGAGTGACAGTGAACAAAATGATACTACACGGGAGGAAATGATCTAATTGACACAAACAAAATTCTAGATATGAAGTAAAGCAAACAGCAAAGTTCTGGCTCTCCCGGACAATTCCATGCGGATTACCAGACGGGGACGGACACACGCAGACTTCAAAGTCCCCCCCCCCCTTCCATTTTTTAAACTAAGAGGGGGCGACAAAGAACGTGAGTGACTTTTAAGAAATAAATTTGAAGATAACGACATTAAAATGAATGGCAGGAAGCACAAAACCACATGAGCATAGGTCAAACGGCATTAGTCACAGGTTTTATCTCCAGCCATTAGAATTCCCTTCTCTTAAATGATCACCGACTTTGAAAAGAAACTTCCAAAGGAGATCACTTAAAATAAGATCCTTTCGTCCGATTTCTTGGTTTCTTTTGGTCTATCTTGCCTTTCAATAGATGTCTAGTCCCTTTTGCCTTGGTGCTTAAGGAATTCTTTAAGAGTGTGCTAAGACATCTCCCAAGGAACTGCGTCCACGTGTGCCTCAGCATGCGCTTGACCCAACCTTCCAGAAAATGTCAGCCCCTTCTTTAAAAACCAGAGAAATTAGCAGCAGTTGGTCTATAGTGAGGCAGAATGTCCCCAATGTATATGTAAAGAAAGGAGTAAATCATCTCAATGGAACATAATGACTGTAAAAACTATGTGTTCTCAGATCCGCCTGGGCTGCTCTTCTAGACACTGAAATTCTTCTGGGAAATGCAGAGTATTGGAAGTGAGGGGGGGGATTTTTTTTTTTGCAAAGGTCTGTTTGTTTTATTCGCTACTGTTCCACTTGCCTGAAAGTAACACCTTGAGAGCAGTCATGCATACGGCATGGGCTCGCCGTGCCCGGAGGGGAAAAGCGTGTGGCACTAAAAAGAGGTAAATGCAAAAAACAGAACAGGATGCGGTCCCGACAGACTAAGCCTCCCCACTGTGACTTGGAGTAGGGCGTAAACTATGCCAGCGTCCAAGTGCAGGTGTTTCGAAACTGGACTTCATTTGATCTTATCTTGCTGGGGTTTTCTTTCTTCCTTCTGCAAAACGGCAACGCTATTTTTTTAAAAAGTTGTCAAAACTAATACAGAAGATCTTCCGAATCCCCACACACTCTTCTTACAATAGGTTGTTGGCGCCTTGGAATAGCATTGGGGAAAACTTGTCAGCATCACATCATTTCGATGGCTAATTCCGTCCCGTCTAATAAATAACTGTTTGATTTGAATCAAGGGAGAGGTTTAACAGACTTTCTTTCTTCCCTAATGTGATATAAATCGCAGATGCACTTTTATTGAATGGTTAAAGCATCGACATGGAGATAATCAACACAAAACACACGGACAAAAACCATCGAGAGAAATAAAGCTGGTTAATAAGATTTTTGAGAAAGCTTTGTGTTAAAAAGTAAAAAGAGAAAACAGCTGAAGGTGACAGTTAGTTCATGGTTAATAGGATAAAGGCTGCATGGCTGAGGCTGCACACTTCTGCTTGCAAAGGTTCAGCAACAGCAAAGACCTGAATAGGGTACTTTAAAACATTTAACACATCTGTTATATTCTTTAACAGAGAAATCAGGTAAAACAACTTTCAATAGACTCTTTCATCAACCTACCCCAAAGAAACTTAGCTATGATTTCATGTATTTCCATATTTGCAATTAAGAGACTGACAGAAAATCACGTTTAAACTATTTCCTTTCAAATATTATTTTGTTCTGAGCGAAAATGGTGGTCTTTCTGTTTGAGAGACACAAGAATACTTTCAGACAGTTATAAAAAGCCATTGAATGTGACTGGGGAGGGAGGTGAGGAAGATACAAGCTAAAATGCAGTTGTCAAAAAATGGAATTCACTCAAAGAATATTTATATAGCAATATGGATCAATACTTTAGATTTTTTACTCGACTTTACTTTCAAATAACGTTTATTTCTACTGTTATTAAAATAGATTAGATAAACCCTACCAGAGGATTTAAAACCTCAGCTGTTTGTTGTGTTACTAAAGAGTTTTATAGGTCTTTCCAATTTTTTGATTTTCATATTTCCTCATAGTGCCTTGTGAACTAAAATAACTATTACAGTGACGTTTATTTGCCAACCTGTTTGAACACATACAATTACTTATTTACCAGCCAATCACCCTCAAAGTTTTAAAAAAAACAAATGCAACCGTTCAGATCAGTTTATATTCTTTCAAAATGTCTGTGGGATTGATTTTGTGGTAAGAAAAGCTTGTCCTTTATGTACAGTATACTTTGCAAATTTCACTGCATACCAATAGCGCAGTCAGAAGACAATCAGATCCGATATCAGGATCTTTTCGTCAGCAGAGTTTAATTTTATGTTTGCTAATTTGTATCTTCCATTATTCAAAAATGGAGATTTTTTTGACAGCCTGAAGTTAAGTTTGCATGAATATTTATTGATTTATTTCCTAACCTCGGCAGGGGAGCAGCAAATAAATTTAGTGCTTTCTTTAAATAATTCTTTTTCTATGAGGCAAGATGTCATTTGAAACTTTTAAATAGGCATTTAATTAGCCTGTGTGTGTTGCTTCTGAACAAAACCCTGCTGGGAGCCTTTGGAGAAATGTATTCCAAAGAGGCGGTCAATATGCAAAATTGATGACTACACGTTCTTTGTTGCAGGGCCATTGTGCACTGCTTGTTTATGAAGTCTAATCCAATCATAAATTGCACCCCTGGACCAATCAGGAAGCCCAGAACTCTCGATGAATGAAGCTCAAGTGGAGAACTTTGTTGAACCCCTTTGTTCGAGCTGTCACTTCTGAAAGAGCTTTAACGGGGCTGACCACTATAAAACCCATCATGCAGGAGGAAGGGCAGAGAGAACCCTGCCAGACTTACTAGCTGGATCTTTACTAAAGAGGTTTGCAAATCAGATTTTAAAAACACACCCAAACCAGTTCCTTGGGCCCGGGCTAGTATTTGCTCAGCCTCTGCCATGATGTTCCCAAGTCTCATAGCTCCTCCGGCGGTGTACCCGAGTCTCCTGCGGCCAACTCCTACTTTAACTTTGCCTCAGTCTCTGCAGTCAGCCTTTTCGAGCCATTCCAGCTTCTTGGTGGAAGATCTGATCAGGATCAGCAGGCCTGCCAGCTACCTGCCTAGGAGCGGCCCTCCGCCTAGCATGTCCCCTCCAACCTCCGGGGCCAGCACCACCAGGACAGACACGGTGACCTCAGAGCTCGTCAACGGCAACACCTCCAGCGCCAGGAGGGTCTGTTCCCCGCAGACCTCAGTCTCCTCCAGTAACGACTCCACTTTCCTGAAGTTTGGGGTCAACGCCATCCTCTCGTCCACCACTAGAGCAGGTAAGCGCCCAACTCCTGGGTTGAGTGTGTCAAGGGGACTGGCCGGAGCTCTCTCCTGCGCACTGTTTTCCAGTCGGAAAATGATTATGTACGTTGGGGGGGGGGGGTGTGATTTCTCCCTATAAATCATTGCCATTGCTGGAGAAATCGTCAGCTGGGTGTTTGACGGAGGGGGAGGGAGGGATGAAGGGAGGGAGCGACCTGGAATCGAGAAGCAGAGACCTTCTGCCGAGCATTCATTGACGAGAAACGGGAGGCGTCCCGCCGCATTGCCTCCTGAATGCTGGCACAAATGATGAGGGTACCTCTCCATTTTTGGAGAGGGGAGTGATTGGTTGGGTGGGTTGTAGAGTCTGATAAACGATGCCTCGGGACCCTCTCTCTGCCGCGTGAGTCTCCATTCAAAACAAGACCCTCCAGGGCCCCGGATTATTAAACAAAAATAAAGTAAAACCAGGCAGATTCATTTGATCCGCCGGCATCTGCTTTAGGGACGAAATGTTGTATTGCGCGGCTACTTTATCATCTCCACTGCTCTCTTCCTGGGGCTGGTGGAGTCGGAGGAACGGTAAATACCCTTTTTTTCATTTGTTCGTGTTTTTATGTTTTGCCAGAGACCTCCCCTGCGTTGCTTCCGAGCGTCCCTCCAAAGACATTCTCCTTCCCATACTTTGAAGGATCCTTCCAGCCATTTATCAGATCATCTTATTTCCCAGGTAGGTCTTAAAGCTCCGCCTCCTGCCCCCTCCTGACGCCTATCCGATCGCTCTCCTCCATCCCCACCCCCTCCCCTTACTTCTTCCAGGCATATCCCAGTAATATTTCTCCGTCCACCCTTGGGGGTTATGCTCTAGTTCAGAGGTTGGGCTGAGAACAACATTCAAGAATCAGTCGCGCCAATTTGATGCCCTATTTAGCACAAGCGGTGACTGCTTGACATTTCGTACCAATTCTCCCCTGATCTACAAATTAGCCGGAATTGTCATGGTCCAAATTTGAGGCGGTTCCCTTCTCACAGAGAAGCTGTTGGCATCCTCTTCATGGCTGCGGTTTTCCCACAGAGTCAGTGCTCTCTGCCGGTGATCCCCAACAAAAGTTTCAGCACCATGACCAATTTGGTCAGCTCCCTATGGGCAGCCACACACAGACCTAGCGCTGACTTTACCATGCTGCTGATAGACATTTACCAGCCATGGGCTAATTTCCCATTAAGGGTCATTCAGTGTTTCAGTATTTTCACAAGACCACATGGAGCGTTCCCTTGTTTGGGATATTCAGTGTGGAAAAAAAAGGCACATACCCCCAAATTCCTGTCCATTAGAAACTTTACAAATACTGTACGATCTGTGCCGGTAAGCAGAACAAATCAAAACTACGACGAAAATCCATTCATTCACTTTTCCATTGCCTAGCTTATATCTTCAGTGTCATACTTACTAAATATTACCTACCCCCTTCTCCCTGTAACTGCTACATTAAAATGCAAATCTTATCGCCTTACAACCAGAGCGTATATTAATCATTTCGTTCTTAAGGCTCCGATCTCGCATATTTATCTATAGATATTAGCCAAGAATGGATATTAAAATGTAATCAACTTTACACTGATTAAGAAAGCTAAAAACAAAAAAGGCTCAGGCTATTGAAATCTCAGTCTTATAACTGAAAAGTGTTAGGATGTGGAGGGCAACAATTTTTTAAAAAATTAATTAGACAAACAAGCTATTAATATTTTTTTAAAAGAGGAAGAAAATAATCCAAGCTCTTCCATTCATGCTCCTGATAATGGAATTTGCTTCTTTTCTCCAGCATGTGAATGGCCTAACAAAAACAACTTGAGCTTTATAAATAGCTTTTCATGTCCATTTAATGAAAATGATTTGGGGAAAGAGAAGACTGTGTCATCAGTATTCTCCCAAGGAGCTTGGCATGCAGTTGTGTTTAGTTTGAAAGTGTAAATCTCTTTTGTTCCAATAATATATGGCTTTAGCTGCTTGTCCTCAGTCTTTTTCTGTTAGTTCATTACTACACAATTACCATTCACGCTTCATTAGAATCTCTGTCTCTCTTTGGGATTTTTTTAAGGCGAAACTGTGCCCTTTTTATCATACCAATACCATTGGGAACCAGTCAATGTGCTAATTAGCTGTTACTTTTCATGTTTTCGGATTGAATTCTTCAAGTTTTGTAAGGGAGGGGGAGAGGAAGATTAATATAAAAAAAGATGAATACGGATTGATCAAAACTGCATCTAAAGAGGACTTTTTTGTTCAAATCCGTGAAGTCCCTCATTTTCATCTCAAGAATAATAAAGTGCCTGAAATGATAAAAGCTTCTGAAAAATCAAATACTTTGCACCGAGAGACAGAGAAAAGCTTTTTTATTATACCTCTATCTTAGTCGGCACGCCTCGCTTTGCCTTTTCAAGCTGCAGACCTTTGAAACACATAACAAAACAGCCCACTATGGATACATTTTACACGTTTCAGTTGATGTATCTAATCCTAGTTATCACTTGTTGAAAGGGACAGTTATTTAAGCGTAAAGTCCCTTTCATTGCTTCAGGTTTATAGGTGCTGGTCCATTCAGGGGGATGTGTGCACAGCGTAAAACGGGGGGGAAGGGGCGGGATAGGGGGAGCGTGAAAGAGACCGAAAAGGATGAAAAAGAGAAAGCAGAGGCGGTGGAAAGAGCAAAGGAGTTCAAGGGAAGAAGGGGGAGAGAAGCGGAGAAATGAGAAGGGGGGGGGGGGAAAGAGAGCCTGGCCTGCTTGCAGTTCCTTGGCTAGCTCCGCTTACTCTCTGCTCCTGTTTCTTTCCACAGCGTCCTCCTCCGTGGTGCCCATCCCTGGCACTTTCTCCTGGCCCCTGGCTGCTCGAGGGAAGCCCCGCCGAGGGATGCTTCGCAGAGCGGTCTTCTCGGACGTGCAGCGCAAAGCTCTGGAGAAAATGTTCCAGAAGCAGAAGTACATCAGCAAGCCAGACAGGAAAAAGCTGGCGGCCAAACTGGGGCTCAAAGACTCGCAGGTAAGTAACAAATCTGACCCCCCCCCCCCAGTGTGTGCGCGGAGTGGGGAGGGGGTCGCTTCCTCCTGGGCCAGCTGGACTCTCTCCGAGCCCGCAGACCTCAGCAGGGCGGGCTGGGAGCGCTCGGCGCTGCGCAGGGGCGCGGGAGAGGGGAGAAGAGATCCCAGGGGGGGCGGATCGAGTCCCGGCGGCGGCGGGCGTGGGAAGCAGGGAGGGCCCGGCTGGTCCGGCTGGAGGAGGTAGCACTCCAGGCAAGTCCAGAGCGGGGAGCGCAAGCCGAGGCATCGCTAGGGCAGCAAGCCGAGCAGGGTTGCCCGCAAGAATCCATAGCCTGGTAGTGCCCACTGCGCCCCGGGGGGGGGGGGGCGATAGCAGCAGCCAAGGGGCTAAGAGTCTCCCGGCGCTACAGTCCGTGTAACGGGGCCATGGCTCTGTGAACCCTCCCGTGCAGGTGAAGATCTGGTTCCAGAACCGAAGGATGAAGTGGAGGAACTCCAAAGAGCGAGAGCTCCTCTCCTCCGGGGGCTGCAGGGAGCAAACCTTACCCACCAAGTTCAACCCTCATCCCGACCTCAGCGACGTGGGCAAGAAGTGCTCAGGGGAGGAGGAGGAGGAAGAAGCAGCGTCTCCTCTCTGCCCAGCCAGCCCCCGGCACACCTTGACCTTCCACCAGTCCCCAGAGCATCTGCACTTGAGGGACAGACTGGACTCTCAGATGCCCCCCTCTCCGTCCCACTCCAGCAGCCCCAGCAAACCCTCAGACTTCTCAGACTCAGAGGAAGAGGATGATGAGGGGGAAGAGGAGGAGATTACAGTCTCTTAGGTCTCCTGCCCACCCCCACCACAACAGGGGACTTTGCAAAGATGCAAATCAATGACTAGAACATATAGAAGTGCTATCAAATTGAAGAGGTGGTGTCCCTTCTGAATGTCTCCATGAGTCTCATACACAGGTTATTTATGGCATAGCCAGGTCTAGCTACACTTACATTCCTTTCCTTGTCTGTTTGCTCTGCTTCTGAAGCCTTGTATACATGCCATCCATTAATTAGCCTTCCCCTTTGTATCTATGGTTAGCAACCAAACTTGTACAATAGCTCCATTTCCATGCAATCCAATGCCCCAGAGAAGATAATTTGAACTTTGGAAGGCATTCTTGGTATACAGCAAGTAAAGAAATGGAATGGAGACTGTTTTCTAGACAAAATCATGGTAAATGCCATAATCCTTTTAATTAGATTTCAAGAGAATTCCCAAGTATTAAGGTATGGAAATTATGGAAGCTGTATGGCCTGATCTTGGTACCCTTATTTACATGAGTGGTCCTTACACATGTGGAACTATTCATGGGCCACACACAGCTCCTCTTAAGCACTCCCAGTGGTCCAATACTCCGTATGTGTCAGTGGGATACATCTGAAGTACATTCTTACTTAACTGGGAGAACCTGGCCCACATAAGGACTGCTGGCGTGAACAAGGGTTTCAAAACTGGGGCCTATGTGCTTATATTTAAATTGGTGCAGAGATACTATCTATGAAGCACTCTCTAAACCATTTTTAGTTTTATCAATTTCTACATTGCTTCTACAATAGGTTTAATGTGGAGAGAGGAAAATGGATATGCCTCTTTGATTTTTGACTGAACTTTGCTGTCTTTGCACAGCTTTTTGAACTGTACACTATTTTGTACACTTACGCTGTATGGATATTTTATACCAAGGTTATTGTGAATGAGTATAAAGATGGACTGATAAGATTTCTCTTTTGTTTTTAATGGTTTTTAAGCTAAAAAAGTAGCTGTTTAACTATGTAACTTATAAAGAAACACTTTTATTTTGTATTTTATGTGTACAGATTTTAAATATGTATATATAATAAATGCAATAATGCCAAATAAAAAGTAGATTTCTGTGGTTGGTCATGTCAGCCATAAATTGTGCCTTGGGACCAGTGGTGGATATAGGGAAGGGCGAGCAGGGAAGCTGCTCCCGGCCCCGTGCTTCAAAAAGCCCTGCGCATGTGCCGTGGCACCACGGCGCATGCGCCATGTCAAAGGGGGGGCCCGGCAAAATTGTGCTGCCCTGGGCCCAGCAAAATCCTCATCCCCCCTTGCTCGGGACAAAGGAATTTATGAAGGTCAGGAGAATAGCAGGCCCAAAGATTGAACGAGACCAATGTCAGCACTTGAATTTAAAACGGATACATTTATATTGTGTTACTAAGATTTAAAGTGCATGAGGCCTGTCCTGCAATCCTTTTTCCTAACCCTATCCCTACTCTCACAAATAATCTAACTGCATTCCTGTGCATGAGCAAGAGCTTCCATTTCTACCTTGGTTGCCTCAGCTGAGTCTTCTTTCTCAAAGCTCCAACATTTATAGCAAGATCAGAGGGCAAATACTGACGATCCCATGGGCTCAGTTCTACATGGTGGTGACCAGGTACCATGCAGTCAGAATGTTTGCATTAGAACACTGCAACATCAAGTTGGCGCTCCTTTTAGCAATTCAGTTTGGAACAAGCAGACAATTTAGAAGCCTTAAGCCTCATACTGCATACACTTCTGGGTGGAGAACTTACAACAAAATATTACCATGATCTGGTTCCAAGCTAGTAATAAGATCCACAACATCCCAGCAGAGTTGAAGTAGGGCCTGTGACCAGAGTTACCTCTAATCTTTTCCATACAGCTGCAGAATAAATGGTTTTATGTGCATGAGACGTGTGAATGTGCACCACTGCTAGAAATGAAAAACCCATCCGAGGGCACTCTGCTAATCAGCTGTGCGGCACCTGAATACTTCCTGAGCAGCCGCACAAGTGCACAGCGTATGGGGAAACCTGCCTGTGACTTATTTATATTTCAGATTCATAGTCTGGACTCAATTATGTTCCACTAAAGATGAGGACTAAGGTCTATGATTACCATTTACAAGTAATTTAAACATCAAAAGCACACAACATCTCCCATTAAATCCAAAGGAAAATCATCCCATTGACTCCAAAGGAAAATCATCATTAGGATTTACAACATGGAGTAATGCAATGGAATTAAGCAAAGGAACAATTAGGCTGAATATCACGAATTATGGGGAAATCCCTAACACTTGTGGAATAATCTCTTCAAGGAAGTTATGGGAGCCCCATGGCTAGAGACATTTAAAATTGGAATGGAGATTATACCGCATGAAATAGCTCTGAACTGATTGCAGGGATGGATTAGATGATCTAATAGGTCTTTTTCATCTCTAACGCCTATGATTTACTCAGTGGGTAATTGTAAAGCTGAACCACAAAGGAAAAGATATTGACAATTGCTGAAGCACTTATTATTTGGCATTGGGTGAAGGTGGTTTTTCTTTTTTTTTTTTTGGTATGTGCTTAAGTCTTAAAAACCCAGGTACATCCCATACCTTGTGCCCTTTCTGTTCCAATACTATCATTTTGTCAACAACTAAGTTTGGGTCAGGATTAATAGTTGACCTACTCACTGACAAGTTGGAGAGCATTTTCTCTCCTTAATCTCATTTAAATTAGTGTTTTTAGGACCAAAACCCCACTTACAACATAAGATGGCAATATTCATAGCCAAGAGTTTTAAGTAACTAATGATTTTGGGTTTCCAACTAGAGATGCCTTACAGGAGCCTGATTTTCTGAAAGTGTTCCCATTTCTCTGAAAAATCAAGCCCCATTAAGGCTGGAAAGCCAAAAACAGGTATCCCAAAACACTCTTTATTTTTAAAACTTGTCTCTAGGCCCTTCTGAACATGATGATTGAAAAATAACAATTGTACATTACCAGTTATCGTCTCATTTGAGCACAGTTATAAGCGGGAGAGGAATTCTTCCTTTGTTAGGAGATGAGACAAAATTAGACAGATCAGTATATAATATTACCTTCTCTTCTGCCCCATTCCCATTATCTGTGGATACATTACATCACTTCCACTGAGCACAGTTGGACAATTCAATTCATGTAACATCAAATGAGCTTTCATCAAGATGTCAAAATATAGCATTAATTTGCATAAAGTTATTTAAAAAAATACAACATGCATAATTAACCTTTGGAACTGATTGCTACACGATCATATTAAAGTAAAGAGCTCAAAAAAAGGGTTGGGGTAAAATCCTGGCCATATTAAAGTCAATGGCAAACTCCCATGGACTTCAATGAGGCCAAGATTTCACCCTAGGTAAGTGTATAATGAGATCATCTGCAGTTTTTTTTTTTTTTTAAACATATATTCATATGAGAACTAAAGAAAAAGCTATAAACACTCATAGAGTAGCCAAACTGCAAATGACAGGGCAGAAGAAAAGATGTGTTACATAAACAGATCATTCCATAACTGCACATTAAGAAGTTTCTTGTACCACTTCCAAAGAAAGGGTCCCAGACTAGATATGAACCATTAGTCTGACCCAGTTTAGCTATACCCACAATATCATGAAGGGTGAAATACTCTCGGATGCGATGGGCCAGCACATAGGGTGACCAAATAGCAAGCGTGAAAAATTGTGGTGGGAGTAGTAGGCGTCTATAGAAGGCAAAGCTCCATTTATGAGGACACCTGATCACTCTACCAGCACAAGACTTGTGTAGTACACCTGTTCTTTTGCTGGCTTTCTGAACTGGGGTGAATTTCACCCCATTTTTTTGTTTGTTTGCACTGACTTAATAGATGAGATTTTCACAAGTGTCATTAAGATTGCAGATTTCTGAATACTTTGCACTCGTAAATGTTAACAAAGTAAGATAAACTTCAAATAAAGATAAATAGAAATCTTAACACTCTACTGTTCCAGTAGCCTATTCTTTTCTTAGTTATTGTTGCTCACCAGTGTCTTTCCACCAAAACACTTTTTCACTGCTTGAAATTAATTCAGACTTACAAGGTTTTGGTCTTTAAAAAGATTAGACAGACATTAAGGGTGATGATGACCAACTAGCTGAACATTAATTCAAGCTAAGGCTGGATGGATACTGCAGACATTTTTCAGTGCATAAATTTTTAATACGAATTTCATAAAAATTTTAATATGAATTTCTCATGAAGAGTAGACAACCATGTAGTTTCCTCAGGATGAGGGGATGGCTTTGATTTTTGCACAAAGATACTATTATTCACTTGCTATTTTAACAGGAAATTAAAGGCAGATCGAAACTGTGTAACATTAACTATAATTTTTGTGAAGAAATGTGTAACCTGGATATTGATTTTTAGACCAACCCAACTGCTCTTGGTGGGACTCATGTCATTCTTTCTATCAGATTATACACAAAATGGGAAAACTATTTCAATCCATGGAGAATGTTTTTGTGTAAAATTTCTCTTGCATGTATTATTTAGGATTGTTCCTTAATCTTTAACTTTGTGCTATAAGAGAGACAATTCTGGTATCAACTCTTTTGCATTCAAAAAAGAAAAGTGAAAAAGAAACAATTATCTTTAATTAAAAGAAAGCCACACTAGCTGACCAGTCACTTGTGAAAGTGGAATGTGTATCTATTGGCTGAGACCCTGGAGGTTTTTCACCTTCGTCTGTAGCATGGGGCACAGATCACTTGCTGGAGGATTCTCTGCATCTTAGGGTCTTCAAACCATCATTTGAGGACTTCAATATCTGAGATATAGGTGAGAGGATTATTCCAGGAGTGGGTGGGTGAGATTCTGTGGCCTGTGTTGTGCAGGGGGTAAGACTAGATGATCATAATGGTCCCTTCTGACCTTAAAGTCTATGAGTCTATTAAGAAAAATGCATTCAAAAACTATTTCAAAAATGACTTTTTCCACTAGGATCAAGGTTTGCACTTTCTGCTTAAATACCACTCCTTGGCATTGCATCATGATTAGTCATCTGAAACTGATTTAAAAATGGACTTGAAAAATCAAACAAAATGCCAATATATTGCAAAGAAAGTTCAATCTTGATACTCAACAAGTTAAATATCTTCACCTGAATAGGAGTTCAAGCTGTTTGATGATTAATGTTCCAAGAAATTGATTCTCTAGGACCTTAGTATCTTGCTTAAAAAGACTGCTTCAGAAGATCCAGGATGGGGGTTATGATCTGAAATATACCTCAGTATACCAAGTTCTCAGGCTTGTAATTGAAAGCAGGGTCTTTTAATCTACTCTAATTTGATAAACACCCTGTCATGGCTCCTTCCCCACTCTGGCATGATAAATGCAGAAGTGGGGGCCAGCAAGTGTACCCCAAAGCCTTATCTACCAGGCTTTGGTATAAAACTTCCCCTAAAAATCTTAAAAACCTAGATTTTGGAAATAAAACTTCCGCTGCCACCACCCAAATACTAATAACGAGATGAGGGAAAAGATCATTTGGGAAATCTCACCCCTATTATAAAAATCAGGACACACAAGTAACCAATGCCAGGTTAATAAAAAGAAAAGAGAAAACTTTTATTATTACAACAATATTCCTGTTGCAAGCATAAGGATCAGATGGAAAGGTAACAAAATATACTCATGGAGGAGTTACACCATGGGCTAGAACTTAATTAAAAAGAAAAGCCAAACATCTCTTAAGCAGTGCCAAATATCAGATCCCATACCCAACCCTTAAAACAATAAAGCCTAACGAAACTACCTAAACTTTACCCTACTTACAGAAAGTGAAGAATTATTTCTTGGAGAGAGCGAGAGAGAGAGACATGCTTGTCCCTCCCTGTAGCTGCGGAGGACTCACCCCTAGAGACAAAAGGAGAAAAGAAAAAACCCAAATTCCTTTGTCCCAGTTTGAAAGTCCCACCTACATTCCTATTGGCCACTCCACCTGGCTGGGTGTAGTTAACCCCTTAATCCCCAGGCTGCTGGCTAACCCTCATAATCATGACACACCCAAGGTAACAAATGTATGCACGAGCGGTCAGGACATGGAGAATGAAACATCTGCTAAGAAGGTTGCTGGGGCCGGGAGAAAAAAAAAAAAAAAGACCTCAGAGTGTCTTGAAAACTTTTCCCTCCCACTAACAGAAGTGAGCCCAGTAAAGGTATTACCCTCCTCTCATCTTGTCTCCCTTTCTCTAGTCTAAGTGTTGTTCACATATGCAAGTAAAAACAGCATGTTAGCATCCATCTCTGAGCCAGCACACTTAGCAGCAGTATTTTTTGTTTCTAAAGATGAAGACAATGAGAATAGTAATGATTACAGCATGCCATTCACACAGAAAATTCTCTGTCCTTCTTTGTGACAAATATTATTATGAGTGCAGCCCAATCCAAGATTAATAGTAATTCTTGGAAAAGTCACTTAACTTCTCTGTGATTCCGTTTAGGCATCTGCAAAATGTATGTACTTCAATGTATGTACTACATGCATTACTTCTCAACAGTTTCAGAAGGTTTAATTAATACTTGTCAATAAATTCATGATCTTTCTGTTCATTTCTTTAGCACCTTTCATCCAAAGATGACATTAAGAATCTTCTCACTTATTAAATTTAACCACAAAATATAAATCAGTTATCACAGTAAGTGTAATTTCTATAAATGCTATTTATTATGCCAGAACTAGTTGTGACAATGAGGTTGGCAGAGGTTTGCAGTTTAACAGGAATTTTATATTTATTTGTACTATTTTTTTCTGTTTCATAACAGAAAAAATATAGTAAAACTAGTCAAAATTCACATACTCCTTCATTTTTGCTAATATCGGAGTTTTTCATGGTGGTTTAACAAAAAAACAAGTCAATGAAGAAAAAATAGCATTACCAAAATCATCCCTTTCTGATATTTTTCACAAGATAGTCTCACTTTTTTTTTTCTATTTTTTTGTAAGACAAGGCATGAAACATGCTGGAAACTGGTCTTTGGTTCCACATGTGCTGAGTATCAGTTACTCATAGGTAGTGTTTCTCTCAAGATTTGTCATGTTTTCTTCCCAACTAGAAAGAAACATAGAAAGCGAACCCAATGTATTCAGAAGGGATGATGTCTCGTCTGCTGGAGTAACCTCTAGAAAGATGGAGTAAGAGAAAATGTGTGGGCATGCGCGCGCATGAAATAGGTGGGTGGATGACAATTATGTAGCAGCAGCATATGAAATGCCATAGTTGTTGTGCCTAAGAGAGACAACCAACAACTTCTGCTGAGGAGACTATCTAATCTAGTCAAATCCACTACTAACCAAGCATGTAACTCAGTGGAGGAGCTTCCTGATAAATATCCAGGACTGCAGTTTGGGAAAATTGCTTCATGTCGTTGTAGAGAAATATCTGGTCTGAAATTGGCTAGAATCATAGACCAAAATGCTAAAAGCCTAAACCTATAGTTAAGCACATAAACATGAATGGCTGGGGAGTTGTTGAATATATCTAAGGAGCATAGATCTTTCATTTCCATTAAGAAGCTCTCATTGTGCAGGATACAAAATGTGAGTTTGCCTATCAAGACCCTCATATGGAGAATTCAGAATGTCCTTTTTATCTGTTCTGTAGCATTAACTAAGCTATAACTTCTATATCTAATTTTGTTTGTAGTCCTCTCAGAAATACCATATAGTGAAAGGCTACATATCCGACCAATGATCATCTCACAATGTGCTTGTCTGAAATGAGATGCTCTTTTCTGAGTTATTACACACACACACACACACACACACACACACACACACACACACACACACACACGTCCACTACTGATTAGAATCCTCATTTATCTGATTTAATTCCAAAGAGAGTCAGTGTGGTCCAGTGCAATATCCAAAAGAGAGAGAGGAGGCTGGCAAAAGGAGAATGAATGTTTGATTTTCCATTGATATTTTTTGCTATGAAAACATCCAGCTTTAAATATTGTAAATTGACTTGTGCCAAAAGTGGGCAAAGTCATTATGATCCAATTCAGCTAGTGAAAAAAGATGTATTCATTTATGACAGATGTGATAAATTGAATATTTGGAATGGGGGAGGGAGGGGAATTAGGAAAAAAAATGAAAATTACAGCAAGCAGAAAATACTTGTATGTTAGCAACCTGTCATGTGATTGAGTGAGGTTAATGGTGAAATACAACTAGAATGGGGATCACAATCTTTTGCTAGAATATCCACAACCTGTAGGAAGCATGCGAGGTGACAGAAAAGAGAATCAACAAAACATTATGAGGGATGCCTGGGAAATTCATGGGGTTTCAAATTATTTTGGAAAGATCATATAGACCTTGTCTACAAAAACTAGAATTAGTTCATCTAAAAGAATATCCAATTCAGTAGCTGTCATGGCATCTGAACTAGTAGCAACTATCTGGGATGCCCAGCAATGGCTGATTCAACCTGAGGCCATATAGCCATAAAAAGGGTGTTTCAGTATGCAGAAGTGATTTAATCTATGGGTTTGTCTTCATTATGCTGGGGATTAACACTCCAGCCATCAATCCACTGGCCATTGATTTATTGCATCTGCTTAGACACGATGAATCCATCTCAGATTGCTCTCCTGTTGACACCAGTACTCCATCAGAACAAGAATAGTAGCTGGCATCATGGGAGAGCAGCCTCCACTGACCTTACCGCACATAAGCTGCTGCGTAAGTACATTGACTTTAGCTACACTATTTGTGTAGCTGAAATGACGTAGATGAAGTTGATGGTGGAGGTAGTGTAGACTAGGGCTATGAAAGGATATTTCTAATGACAGGGTTAGTACAGCTGAGAATATATGTGGGAGTAGCTTGAATCCCAGCACATATTGGGATAATAGGGAACAAACTGGAAAATAAAGCAGCTAGTAACACTGTACAAAAATGGAAAGATTGACATAGAAATGCCCTTGTATAAACAGTACTGTAATTCAAATGGCTAGTGCAGAAAAATTGAAGAATTGTAGCGGCTGTCAGTAAATAATACAAATTGACTTGACAATGGGTGTCACATGCATAGTTGTCAAACAGAAGTAAGAGACAAAGCAGGAATTACCTCCCCAAAGAGATTTAATCCTGGGATAGGTCTCCATCACTAGCATTTTACCTCTTTCTAATCCTAATGAAGATTGATGAACCATCAATAGCCGAGAAATCTCTCTCAGCTGTTGTTAGTGCACTCCCCTGTAACCTGGGTCATTACTTTGGGGTAAAGCGAACCTACCTCTGGCAGCCATTCCAAATAAAGTATCCTTGATCAGGGAAAGGATCATTAGAGACTGAAGTAAAGCTGATACATAAGACAACACCTTCACCTATCCATCTCCAGATCCCTTATACTGAATCCTGCACAGTCCGGGCAGCAGGGGCTGGGGGCTATTTAACCACAGTACATCCAGAAGAAGCAATACTCACTTTCACCACTAATGGCTATGGTAGGGTACATCTGTACTACAGATGGGAGTGGACCTCTCTGCCCAGACAGACATGCTGTAGTTCTCTTGAAGCACATGAGAAAAATAGCAACATGCTATTGCTATGTTCATTGCAGCACAGGCAGCAGTATGGGGTAGGTGTCCAAGAACAGGCCTGTCTGAACCCACGGGTCCAAGCTAGCCCAAGCCATTGTCTCTGCGGCAACATCGATATGTCTATTTAGTGTGCTTGCTCAAACAGAGCTAGCGAGTGTCTGTCTTCTCAGACTGGAAGACACGTTTTCAGCTCCAGCATAACCAGACCACCTAGTGGCAGTTCTCAGTTTCACACTGGCCTGTTAAAGCTCAAGGTTCTGCAGGATGCTGTCTTCTAATCAGGGCCATTGACTCTGTATAGTTTGACTATGATAGTCACTGTCAGAGTATCAATGTTGGACATTCCTGTTCAGCTTGCAAGTGTGGAAAAAGGGCATTGTCCTTAAAGGAAAGAACATGAGACATTGATCTCTATCTGATCCAGGCGTCCTATAATTTAGAACAAAAGTCACTTAGCAACCTGTGGCTAGTGCACAATGTTCAGGGCAAGGCAAAAATCTTCTCATGAGGCAGATATGCCTATCACAGCCTGGGAGTCTCTGTGCATATAGATACCAACAGGTATTTTGATTCCTTTTCTCCCTTTCCCTCAGATTTTGGTTTTATAAATCTGGTGGTAGAAAGGTACCACAGTAATAGGTAGCTGTTTCCTTTACTCTCTGCTTGCTATGCTCAGCCTATAAAAAATTAGCCCCCCCAAAACCTGTGTTTCTCAAGGCCAACACCATCATAGACTACGATGCATATAAATGTAAGTGACGGGATAATCCACATTCCAGCTGGCTATGGTGGAGTAGCACCTTTTAGGAACCATAACATGTTTCCACATGCTCCTTTAGCCTATTCCATCTGGGATGCATCTTTCCACCAATTCATTTTTTGCTGATCACGTAAGCAAGTAATCACCCAAACCACCACCATCCCTTAAAAAAAAAAAAAACAAAAAAACAAAAAAAAAACCCGCACACCGAAATACTGGAAAAAGAACTTAAGGATCTGATCTTTCATTGAGCAAAAGGGGCAAGGGAACGGGGGGGGGGGAGGTTGGGGGGAGAGGGGGGGAACGACGACGGCAAGATATGACCAAATTAGAATTGTCTAGCTCTTACACCTCCAAAAAAGGGATCCCTCCCGTCACCCAAAAACATCACATGAATGTATATGAAACATATGCACAGGACACACCTCAACTCCCAGCTGGACTCAAGCAAAAGAATCCTTGATAGCACCCACATAATTTCACACATACTGAAAAAGAATACATGGCTGTTGAGGGGTAGAAATTGACTAGCCCGAAGTAACAGCCCGCGTCTACACGCAGCAGTGAAACGGGATTCCGATTTCTAAAACAGCAACCGGCTGGGAACATGCAAATCAAGCGCGGGATATTTAAATCCCAGGCTTGATTTGCAATTTCAGTCACCCTCATTAGCCTCCCTAGTTCGATCTAGGGGGCTAGTGTAGACGTACCCTGAGTCCCAGCCCAGGGTACTGTTGGCAGTGGCTCAGTCCACTGCTTGCTGAGCGGGGAATCTCACCGCACCACACCGAGGTGCCCGTAGACAATCCTCCGTCCTGGGCTACTTCCTACCATTCTCGGGGTGCTGCTTCACTCAGCTGGTCGGGTCCTCACAGACACCCTCTCTGGCCATGGCTGCCGCTGCGGTTGCTGCTGCAGCTCGGGCCAGAGCTCCTTCCCTCTGGTGGTCAGCCCTGAGTGAGCTGCCTCAGAGCCTTTTATACTCAGGCTCACCTGTGAGCATGCCCAGTAGGGCTATGGGTATGGGGCTCTCTCAGCCAGCTGGGCCCAGCCCACATTCTGTTCTACAGTGCGGGACTGAGATGCCCCGTCACAATGGCCATCGGCATCACCGACAATTGTAAATGCCACAGCACTGCATAATAGCCAAGCATGACACTAGGTCCAGTGGCATGGACCCATAACTAAGCAACCTACACTAACAGTCTTAATTCAAACCAACCCACTAGCCCTTAAGGCCCTCTCTCAGCTCCTTCAGAGGTCACAGACACAACTACTGTCACATTAATCACTCAACTAAGGAAATGTCATGTTTAGGACAGGGAATTGTCATTTACATGTAGTTCCCTTACAGTCCACCTTCGGCTCCTTAGGGCTTGTCTGGCACTTCTGTCCAGAATAATTATTCTGGAAGAGCTGTTTTAGTAGATTTCCAAGCACATACAAGCCCTTAGAGGCGTAGAATTCTACCCTGGGTGTAGGGAGCACCATGGTTAAGAGGACACCATGCAGCAGCACAGAATCAGAAACTGTTCCAACTGTCAGAGAAGTGCTACATGGGTGGTGGAAGAGGTAGTTGATGCATGGTTATGGCTCCACAAACCTCCCTGCACCCCTTTTGGGCTACACTAGCGGTGTGTGGGGGGAGGGGGACTGGAGCAACACAAAGTGCACCAGAGTTCATTGCATCCAGGTCCCTTTCCCCACCAGGACTGCTGCTCTCCTGGCCTCCATTTATACAGCTTACAGGGGGGAAGGGAAGGGACCTGGATGCAATGAGTTCTGATGTTGCTCCTCACTCCCCTCACCCAGCCTCCTAAGGATATGCAGAGGAGGAGTGTTCAGGGGCAGAGGAATAGTAATAGCAGATGCTCCAAGCATTCATCCCAGTTTCTCCATGTTGTAGAGTGAGGGGTTCCAGAAGCACAATGCAGGAATTAGGGCCCAAAAGGGTAGTGTACCTGGGACATACCCAGGGCCAGTGTAACAGAGGAGACACCATTCCTATGGTGGGCCAAGGCACCAAAATATAAGTTCCCCAGAGCTCCATTTTTCCACTTGTTTCTCCTTGGTGAAAGGGCACTGCAACAGCAAGGCCCATTGCTTACCTCAGACAGGAAGGGAGTTCTGTGGCTGTGCCAAAGCTTGATAAAAGCAGAGCTTGTATTAGGTGTGTGGCAGGGCTGGGAATTCTGCTTAGGTTGACTCTTAGAAGAGAGGAAATTCCCCCTGATTTGCTGTTGCTGTGAGGGGAGTGTCTGAGGCAGAGCTGGAGTGTTATTCATCCCTGGCCTGATAGGGGCAAAGTGAAAGTGCTGATCCTTATAAATGCTTGGTCTTTTGCTACAGACTGCAGCGTGCTAGTTACTGTCAGTCCTAGGAGAGAAAGGCCTCAGTGGAGATGATGTGCTTTCAATTTCTTGCAACATTTTGCTTTGATAGTGAATACCAATATTTATAAAACCCTAAACTCTGGAATGAAGCAGTCATTTGTGTAACAGGCCAATGTAAACTAGGGCCCAAGTGAAAACATTTAACCACTTAATGTAAGGGACACCACAGCTGAGACTGCTGTGGTGCGCCTTATTCCTGCTCAGCAGAAGGAATGGAGCTGATTTGAACTCTTTGGTGGGTAAGGTAAGGAGCTTGAACTCTGGGCAGCAGATTCCCTTTTCTCCATGCCCAAGAGGCAGGGGAGAGGAAGACTGGCCTGACTACTGAGTGGTAGTGTGAATGGAAAGGGCAGGGTTTCCATGGTATCACTACCAACAGCAGGGCTGGCTCTAGATTTTTTTCCTCCCCAAGCAAAAAATTTTTGGCCCCCCTCAAACACTTTTTTGTTGGCTTTTGCATATGTTTGCACTTTGCAATTTTTTTTTTACTGTTTAAAATTTTAAACAAATGAAAACAGAAAATTTGTAGTTAGTGAAATAAAACAATTTCCTACTAGTGTACTCATTTAATTTTAACAATCACAATTACAAACAAGTTGGGTTCAACTATACACTGTAATGAAAAACGTTAGTGTCTTCCAGTGCACCCAGTTTCTCATAAATTAAAAGAATTTATATGAACTAAATTTTTCTAGCTTTTATACTTGAGTAGCCTTTTAATAATTGAGTAAAATCTAAATTTTTTTGCAATGGTACTTTCAACTGAAATTAATGAGAGTCCTGACAAATGATTTTGAGACATGGTGGACCTTAAATAATTTTTTAGTCATTTCTGTTTTGAGAAACTGCACTCACCAGAAGCCACTGATACTGGTAATGTTAAAAGAATGCGTAGTGCTATAGCAGCTGCCATAGGCCTGCCTGGAGAGGAGACTGCACTTCCTGCACTGGGACCATCCCCCCGCAAACCTGCCCAGTCCCCCACAGGCAGGGCTGACCCAAAGTAGGAGGCGGAGTCAGGCAGCAGCAGGAGGCAGAGGGCAGCCAGCAGGCTCCGGGTGCACATGGTGCCAGCAGTGGGTAGTGGTGTCTCTTGCAGCCCTTTAAAATCGACGGGGCAGGGCCAGGCATCGCCAGGGGCAGCTGCTTATCTGGAAATGCCGCCCCTGGAAATGTGCGGCTGCAAGCACGTGCTTGGTTTGCTGGTGCCTAGAGCCAGCCCTGACCAACAGCAGTGCATTTTGCTTTACTGTGAAGAATGTTTCCCTCCATTTGACAATGCACCCAACCCCTGTGGCAGAGGGTGAGCCATTTAGCTGCAGGGTTTTAAAAAATATTTCACTTTTGGTCTTGTTAGCAATATTAACATACCTTGTCATCATTTAGCTTCAGTATCCAACCCAAACAAACAAAGCGGTTCATAGCTTTCTCAGAGCTATTATTTTATTCTGTCTGTTGGCAGGTAGTATTACATCATCTCACAGAAGTAGACAGTGACACTGACAGGGGCTAGGGATGTACACTTTTTAAATGGAACCCTAAACTAATTGTAAGGGTGAAAAATCCTAAGTATTTTAAGACCTGGAACACAAGATGGTTCCATTTTTGTGCCTGATGCAACCTTCATGTCAGCCAGTGCTGGATGGTAGGTTTTAAAAGCAAAAATATTGTATTAAAGAAATCCCATTGGGGGAGAAGTCAAAATGAAAATCCCTTTCCCAAAGTCTGTGGGGAATCAGGTAAACCCTTCCTGTGAGCAGAGGTGAGTTGGGAAGGATCCTTTTATTGGCTACTGATCTATGGGCTACACTGACCCTGGGGAAAGGACATATTACCCCTCCCCCTGAGCTGTAGGTCATGGATTGTGGGCTACCGTGCCATCAGGTTTGTAGTGGTGGAGGCGAAGGGAGTTGAAAATGGATCTGAGAGGTGCAGGAGCTCCGTTGCTGAGGACTGCTCCAGGCATGCAGAACCCTCCAACCACAGTGGTTTTGCTTCTGCAAGTTGAATCACCTGTTGCGGGTGGCTGCCCATTGAGGTAATTTAAAGCTCCTATGTTGCCTTTTTTCTAATCACCTCCCCTTTTGCCTGTCTGAGTGACAGCTGCACAAGGTGGGTGAGGTAACATTTATATTGGGCCTATTGCTGTTTGTAAGGGAGACAAGATTTCAGCCACACAGCGCTGAGGCTTGAAGAATTCTGTGTGGCTTGAAAGCTTCTCTCTCTGTCATTTCCCCAGGTTACAAATGAATCAGTGGTAGGACTTGAAACCTCCTGCTTAACTGCAGCCCCAAAATATTAAATAAACTATACCTAATGTTTGCTGTGCAATTGGGTGTGTATTTCTTTGTTCTATCAACTATTAATTAGAAAAAAACATACTACGGCAAATTCTTGCCATAGCAAAATATTTTCTCCGTCACCAAACAGGAAAAGTAAAATCCGCACTCACTCTGCTTTGCATGTGAATGCAAAGAGTTCAGTGTCATTAGCAGATGTTATTGGCAAGCTCAGAAATATGTCCTCTTTGATGACCTTGTCTTGCTTAGAATTGCACTTGAAGCAGAGATTAGGTTCTGATTGCTTTGTCTTTGCTGCCACCTGGTGGCAAGGTTGTGTAACTGAAACCTGTCTCCCTCATGATAAACGAAAAAAGCATTGTCCTGAGACAATGTTTGTTGTAGCATTATTTGATTTCCCATCTGCTCTGTCCTTTTCCAGGACATGCAGGGCTCCTGGAATAGCGTGCTTGGCACATCAGGTGAAAAATGAGCATTATCCATGTTGGTATTACAGTAGCTCCCACAACCCTGAACTAAGATCAAGTCCACTTTGTGCTAGGTAGGCACTACACTTAAAAACCTTTGACGATCTCATACTAAGATACAATGCTTGTCCCAAACGGCTTACAATCTGTAGCCCTGGTCCTTCAAAGAAGTATGTTTGTGGTAACCTTTACACACTTTACAGATTTCTTTGCAGGGTCAATGCCTAAGTAGCCAACAGAATCAAGGAAGCAGTTTAATCCTTAATTTACAGAGCCCTGAGGTGCAGAGAGATTGTGGCTATCCTATCTGGGCAAAGCTGCTGAGAAAATAGAGTGCAAGACGGCTAATACTCTGTATTGTACATGTAGTAAGGTCATGTGGCAAAAAATGCTCAAACATAAGAAATCAGTGGCAAGATTGCTGTCATATGAGCTGGTGAATGTAACTCAGGCATTGGATAAAGTCTGGGTACTGGTAAGTCCACTAAATATTAAACATATGTCATTAAACCTCCCCTTGCAGAACTGCCCAGTAACTAGAATAAAACACACAGCAGTGCAGTAAGCATCACACTGATGGCAATAATGCAATATGCTCAGTTAGCAGGCTGCATACATAAACACACAGGCTTCAGCTAATAAGCCACTGCTGTTAACACCCAAAAGCATATTTGTCACACCAGCATGAAAAAGTGGGGATTTACTTATTGCTACAAGAGGAACAGCTATGCCTGCTTTCATACACGCCAGTGCATTCCCCAGGTCTCTATTTCATTCCTCAAACTTCAAGAACAACATACTTCATCAGAAAAAAAAATTAAATGGCCACTGTTGAGGAACATCTCCTAGCGGGAACATTTTTTTTTTTAGAACATGTGATGACGCTGATGAGAGAGCAAACAAGGGAGGGAGCTTCTCAGTACCAATGGCCTGTTTGACTAGTGTGTGTGTGTGTCTAACTTGAGATCCCAAGGGACAGATATTCTCCTGCCCCCAGAAAGCCAAGCTTCTTTATGGGACTTCATGGTAGGCACTCAAAATCACTTAGCCACTTTTCAAATGCTTGGTCAAGAGTTGCAGAAGACTATGTTTCATGGATCAGGTTTTCCACTACCATAAAAAAAGGACCCCTCTCCGCCTCCTAATGCTGGGAAATAGATCAGTGCCATTTCTCTCTCTCCCACAAATGTCAGGGACAGCAATTGCATTACAGTAGGAGCTCTGGTGGGTGAGCGCGCACCTCCCCAATGCAGCCTGTTTGCTGCAATCCCAGGGGTGCTCTCTGTGCTGTTCCTGCCTCCTGCTTGACAGTTTCCTTCATGACTGCAGACACGATGCCGTACAATGAAGCTCAAGAGTAAGTGCGGGCAATGAGGCTGGTTAGCTGAGAGCTGAAAGCAGAGGAGTAACTGTCCACAGCTTTGGGTGGTGTGGGACACAACAACCCTCCGAACACTGCCAAAGGCTTGTCAGACTGTCCCGCTGGCATCATTCCCTGAGTCTTGGAGTCCTCCCCAAGATCACATTGAAGCTGTGCAGCTCCCCCTACATTGCCTGTAGTTCCCTTCCTCCTCCTACCTGAAACAACTTTGGTGAGGAGGAGGAGGAACTGGAGCTGCAGGGATGGGGCTGAGCCTCTCTTCACTGCAGTGCATTTGGCTGCCCAGCTGGGCTCCCTCAGATGATGTGAAAGTATGGAAAAGGGAAGGAGAGGGAGAGAGCCCTGAATTGGCTTCAGAAAATAGTCTCCAGCCTGGCCAGCAAAGGAAAAGCATAGGCCAATCGGCAGTAAGCTGCAGCAGCAGTTTCTGCTTCCCTGCCCAATGGGTGTATGGAGAACTGATGTTCTAAGCAGTAGCCTTAGACAGGTTTCCTTTTTGCTCTCCTCCAAGTAGGGACTGAAAATTGGTAGAGAAATACAGTGATACTCTCCCCACATTGAAATTTGTGGGGGCTGGGAGGTGGATGATGAAAGGTTGTAATAAGTAGTGGGTGAGGCTGTCTACGACGAGTGAAGATGGGGCTAAGGTAGGAAACAGGACACAGACAAACTGGCAGCTAGAGTGCATTTTGCAGGAATGGTCTGGAGAAACTGAGGCCAAACCCCAGAGTAGAGTACACCCTGGATGCCAGCTGCAGTTCTCCCTTAAGCCAGCATTGGACGGCATCAGTGTCAGAAGTAGATGAATAATGGATTGGGGAGGATGGGGTTTGCTGCCAATTCTGAAAAATCCCCCCAAAAAGTTTTGTTTCAAGTTGAGTGGAAACCAGTTTTCTTTTGAAATTTCCAGGGAATCAAACAGTTGAAACCCGACTCAAATGTTGGATTTTGGGGTATTGTGACAAAAAAAGGAAAACATTCACAAAATGACAGGGGATTATGCCCATAACCTCACTTGTTTGGAACTCATAGGGATGTGGGAGACCTTGTTCAGTGTCCTCTTCAGCTTGATGTGGAGAAGGGGGTTGAACTTCCATCTCCCACATTACACTAGGCTAGGCACTATTCTGCTACAGGGTTTTCCCAGGCCTGTCCTACCCTAGAAGTCACTTTCTTTCAAGGCCTCCCTAACTGCTCCATGGTTGGCTCCTCCAATAGTCTTTGTGTGGAGCTCTTCAAAGTCAGGGGATAGCTGGTCCCAATTCACCCTCTTCACTCTGCTGGGAGCTTTCCCCGTCATCTCTCAGGCACTATGTATTAGGCAGTATGCAGCAGTAAGAGGAGGCACATTTGCCTTGCTGAAATCCATACCCTTAGTGATCTTGAAAGAGTCGGCACTCTTGACAGCCCTCTAGACTGAGGACCCTGTATCCAGAGAACAAAAGTAAAAATGAAGTCTTTAGGCCATTTCACTGCAAGTATATTAACATGATAAGCTTCATATGGGCTGGTCTACATGGGGAAAATTGCCAGGAGAATTATACCATGGCCCAATGATTATTCACTGTGCCAGGCATCTATAGCATGGTGGTTAGGCCACACCTCTAGCGTGTAAAAGATCCAAATTCAAGCTCCTTTGATGTTATTTATTCAAAAATAGGACAGGAAAAACTGAAGCCGTGTCTGCGCTACAAAGTTTGGTCGATGCAAGTGACATCAGCTTAAAGCTGCCAACTTTTGTGTATCTCTCAGGCACATGGATATATGCATCAGCCATGTGTGTCATCACAGCTGGTGTGTCAATAGAAAATACAGCAGGTAGCTCAGTGCATCTCACACCACCATCCAGCAATGTGCTTTGTGGGACATTTTCACAGTGTACTTAGAGATACTAGCAAATTGCCCAGGGTTTGCTGGGAAATAGAGGTCAAATTCCCACAATCCCACTTTTTTTCGTCCCATAATTTTCACACCACTTTTAAAATTCCTACACTTTTTGGAACTCAAGTGTACACAACTGCAAACGTGTATATGGAGGAAGATGAACTGCTCAGAAACAATGAATGGATGATGGACACAGTGAATAAAAATGTCAGGTGGTTGCTGGCCTTCACACAGCGGCTCCACATGTTGACTAGGTACTTCAAAGTTTTGTAAGAACTGAAAAGCCCAAATGGTAGTATGAGAGAGACAACTGATTAACATGGCACAAAATTGCAGCAAAACCACAAATCTGAATAAATAAGTATCAATTTTATTGAATTATGAATAATTTAAGACTGGTACAATCATCAGCTTTATTCTCCATGACATTGGGGGTTGGGGATATGATCTCAAACAGACCACTTGCAAATTCCAATCCTAAATGACAACTGAAAATTAAATAGGGAGGGGAACAGATGGAAAACATCATACCGTACACAAAATACTCAATTCCTACTCTTCTCTTTAAAAATGGCTAGAAAAAATTCATCAAAATGCAGCACTTTTAATCAAATATTTACATTTCTATGTTACAGTGAAAAAATGTACATCTTATAGAACATATTTCATAAACTGTTCCACTGGAAACAACTAGATCAAAACAGCAACCTTCCATTTAATAGTCACAAAAACTTTTTTTTGTTTTTTGTTTTTCTTGAAAGAATTGCCACATTTAGACAAGATTCAATACACATAATATCGAAGTTAAGCATCAACAATGAAATAGTTATTTCTTCCAAAATGTACAAAAAAAAGTTAGCCAAATCCACCCTCAACAAATTCTCTTTCCAGGTCTCATTTATGGCCTGTACAATTCTTGGCAGTTCTGAAGGAAAGGAAATGGTTTACACTTCCAATTTATAACTCAACGTGAATGTTGCATAGAATCTTATATTTAAAAAAAAAAAAGCAAGCCAACATTGTAGAAAAAAAGAAAGGGGGAGGAAAAAAAAGCGCATTTTGGACAAAGCCTTAAATGAGAACAAAGTAACAAAGTCATTAAAAAATTGTTTACTAAGATATACGGAAACCATGATGAACATAAGAAATGTGCATAACAGGTAACCCTGCTTCCCGAAGTTTGAGAAAGGACACTGAGTTTTGTGACGGTTAAAATGACTAACATGCTTAAAGTAACCCAAACCATTGTCAATCAGAGAGTAGCAACTGGATAGGACCCCTTTCCTGAATTTGAGCACAGGATTAAAAACAAAAGAAAAATAACCTAACAATTTCAAATGCATTTGTAGGATTCAGTTAAAGGTTTGCTGAGAAATGGGTCTATAATGCTAAGTGAAATTAGGCCTCTATCCTGCAAATGGGCACGGGTATAATGGTCTACTTGCATGGATTCAATCTCGGGTTCCGGTAATCTGTCTACCCAGATTCACAGTAGTAGCAAGTAAAATCAGTACTGGGAAGCAGAACTATCAGATTGCTGAGAAATGAATCACTCTAAACTCATCAGCATGCTCTACATATGATTCCATATGAGTGTAGCCCATTTTACAGTAACAAGATCTAATTTAATAAGGTTGATTGAGTAAGCCTTTGCCTTTCATTTATTTAAATGAAATAATTTGAGTTCAGTAAGGTTAAAATAGTGACACCAGCTCAGGGGTTTTCCCCCACCCTGTAATTAAAATATTTTACTTATTCTTTTACAATTTTTTTTAAACAAAAGATAATCAAGACTTGATAGTTGCAATGGGAGCGGATTCATGAGGCACTCTCACTGGACAAAAAGAAAAAACCCTACAGTGATGTCACAGAAAGTCACATGGGATAATAAAGTTATCCATTCAAACTGAGTCACAGAAGCATGAACTTGTGTCTGTTACATTATTTTAAACCGAGAAGGTTTAACAAACTCTTTAAAAAGTGTAGTAAGTTTTCTATCTGTACACTGAAAAAAAAAACAAAAACAGCAATTGCTTTTCTGTAGTTTAGTAGGGATGGCATTTGTCTTCAGAGAAAAGCTCTTATTTTTGTTTCTTGCATTGAATAAACAGCTGTCCCGTGAACTATTAGCTGCAGATTGATATGAACCTGAAAAGTTACCTCATTTCCTTCCTTTTGTTACTGTTACATTTAAACAAAATCTACTATTTCACACAAACAATATTCACAGCAATTTGTTATATTCCAAGAGATGACTTCTTTAGCCCTGTGTTTTCACTTAAATAAAGCCCCATAATATACAGCACTAATGTAATTGATACAATTAGTACAAAATAAGTAAGGCATCGCTTTAAAATTCAGCACCAAAAGATAGTTGGAAAGGCTTGTACAGATCTATGTTGTGGGCTGCGGATCTTGCTGAGGTACAGCCTGAGACACCTGACGGGTGGTGATGTTACTGAACGTATTTGCTCCCAAGGAAAGGAAAGTGCAATTCTTTGTGAGGTGTTTTGGCTCCCCAAAAGAAGTACAAGCCTGAATAATGAAACTGTATTGTGTGCATGTGGAGAGGAAGAGGAGAAACAGAGAGCCAGCTTCACAGCTCAGCCATAACTCATGAATGACTTTTAAACTCTAAAGAGATAGTACCCCCACCCCTTTTTAAGACCCAGATAAGACAATTTTGATGAACTGCTAAAATATTACTTTCTGCTATTTGAAAACCAAACAAGAATAAATGGTGTTGGCAGAGTAGCAGCTGACTGCCTGCAGAGCTGAGCTTTAATGAACCCCTTTGCAGGTTGTAATAGCCAGAGAGAAAACCCTGACAAAAAAGTCTTAGAAAACAGCTATAAAATTCTAATACAAAAAGTAAAAACGAAAGGCCCGACTATTCCCTATTTGGGTGGAATTGACCCCACCCTTAGAGCCACCAGAGAACCTGTGCACCACTGAAGTTTCACTTAAATTGTAGCATTGAAAGGGGCATAGGCCCTCTGCTGAGGTGTGAATTTTGCTCACTTACACCAGTGTAAATCAGGAGGAGCTCTGGTAAAGTCAGTGGTGTTTCATTGGCATAAGAGAGAGAAAAAACAAACCCTGAATATCAAAGGGGTACTTGGTCTTTAAAATTGTCTAGGATGATTTGTTACACAGTGTTTGAAAAAACCCTGATTCGTTTAGACTGTACATATATTTCTATTTATAACTGTCTGTAACTCTCTATAAACACACGGTGAAATAGAGAAAAGCAAGCCAAGGTCTCAGACTGGCAAGGAGAGCAGCTTTTTTATTTTAATATTTATTTTAAATTTCCCTGTCTTGCAGCTTTGCCTTTTATGGACCATTATTACCAAGGCAAGCAATATATTATAGCACCAGAACTATCTGCAGCTGAGATTAGTCTGCAAAGCTGATTAGTAGAAATCCAGCCCTCACCCAAATGTGTTTGGTCAGAAGCAACATAGACAATAAACACCCCTCCCCTCTCTTTCTGGACTGTCCGTGGGACAATGCTGTTTGTTTCATAGCTGTGAAGTATTCTGATTTTTTAAAATGTCTTCAGTATCTTAGGCATGAGGGCTTACAGCAACTAAACAGAACAAAACAAAGACATAGTGCAGTTCTTATAATTGTAAAAAGAAAAACAATACAAAAATTGTTTGGGTTGCCTGCACCCACATTCAAGACTGACTTAAATAAAGTGTCTTGTTCTTGCAGCTCTAATACTGAGACGTCTGCCCAGTCCAGTTACAAGTTATCTTCATTAGCTTGTGATAACGATTCTTGTAAAGTAGGAGAGGGACAGTGGGACACCGCTAGTTTTCTGTCTGCTAAAGATCACAATGTTGACTCCAAGGATGAATCAAGGATGTCATCATGATGGCTATTGCTGTTGGAGTCGCTGTCGTAACTCTGGGGGCTTGAATAATTGGCTGCCTCTTGTAGTCTCATCAGCATGTTCATCTAAGGAAATGCAGAAAGGGTTAAGGGTTATTTGCTGAAATGAAAGAATCTTAGTACTATATATCAGGCATTTTTGCACTCATATGAAACCATTACGAGAGAGGGAAATAAATATCCCAATTTTCCTCTCAGACTCTCAAACTGGGCACCAAATACAAAGCAATTCTCACAACACTTGTGAGCCAGGCAGTTGTCATGACACCCTCTTGTGAGAAACCGAAACTGAAATGCAGAGTGGTTAAGTCACTTGTTCCAAATCACACAATGTCGGTGGAAGAGCTATAAAGCTTCCACATCTCTTTATTCCCAGTCTCTTGCTCTAACCAGAAGCCTGTACTTCTATGAACAGATCCAAAAAGAGATCTATCAAATTAAACAATGGATAAAAACTTCTCAGGGTATGTGTGCATAAAATGGTCGAAATGTGAGGCGATTTTTCAATATCCCAAAATTATTTTGGAGGTGTACATGAATCCAAACAAGAGTTTAAGAGACCTGTAACCATAAGCAGTTGTAGTCGTATCTGTTTTCATCAGGAAGAAAGCTGCAAGAACTAGTATTACCATTAGGCTCATATTAAAATGTGCATTGACAAGCAAATCCAAAGATTAAACTATTGCAAATATTGTGTACAATGTTTAAAATCTTGGTTTCCATATACTTGCACGGTATTTTCTTATGGACATCGATTATGTATCACACACGTTATAATTTCACACACATTGATTGAACCAGAAAAATAGCTCAATATCATAGCAGCATGGCTGTCCTGTGATCCTGAGGTTAGGTCAAGAATTTCCACCACATTATACAAAAGCAGTCTATTAAATCACATATTTTCATAATTTAAATATATATACACATTGACAAACAACACGCAAAAGCTAAATGTGCAAAGTTTTATGTGAGGTGGAAGAAGTTTACTTCACATTATGATAGGCTTGTGAGCTTCACCTTCATAATGAGGAAAAATGAGTATTCTCTGTCACTGTATCTGGCAGAACTACATCAGACATGTTGGTCACCTGTGGGAGTGAATTTCGTAGGCTGACTGTGACAAGAAATATATCCTTCTAATTCTAAAAAATTTAACACTCTTAGCTTGTCATTCACTATTGCATTCCTATTTGTTTTTTTCCCTAGTAGGTATATCCTAGTTAGCTTTGGAGCTTTAGATGAGACAGCTCACCAAAGGATCTCCTTCAGCATCACTCGGGGGGACTTGTTTGCTTGTTGAACCTTCCCGTGGCATTGAGTACCCATCAAATCCAACATCTTCAGGTCGCAGTTGCAGCAATGGAGGCCACTCGTGGTGCTGTGGGGTGGCTGCCCAGGGATACGTGTCCATTACCCATTTGGCAGGATCCTCCCAGGGAGCCCTCCTTCCATACAGCTAGAAAACAAGAACAAATGCATATCTTACAATATGTCTGTAATATAATGGGTTCTACTAGTTTAATCCATGTTTGTCACACCTAAGTGAACTTTTGTACCATGGTGCTCTCAATCTGGAAAAACACTGAATGCAGGCTGGCCAAATCGTGTGTGACATTCATCCTTATCATTCAGACCGTGAAATTCTAGCTATGATTAATTCTCACAAATGACTCAGATGTGGCTGACTGTCCCTGTTTGAGACTGCAAGCCCTCTTGATCTGTTAGCAGCTTTGGAGAAAGGAAATCTGAAAACAACCTGGCTTCAGAAGCTTGAGTGCACTGCCTATCTGTTCCTATTTCTTTTGGACTACATTTTTTTGGACACACAAAATCAAGGTCACTAGTGTACACAACCTGTCTGCAGTAGGACCCTGAATATTTGATTTCAAAGTCATCATATTGCAGTCAATTGCTAGAGTCTATGAGTATTACTGTTCAATATTTTACATCAGAAATACTTTTGAAGTCTATGGACTTCTGGACTGTCTTTGTGCTCACACCTATGAGAGTGCCAGCAGAACTGAGCTCAGTATGTTCAGTCTTTTGCTTCACACACACCTCCAGAAAGTGCATTGATTTAAACATAACGGTCAGGAAAACACAGCTGGTGCTGCTGAGCAATATCATTATCAGATCACTTAGTTTTCATTAGATGAAAACTCTCTATTGAGCCACATGGGTTTCAAAAGCAGACTCCAAGTGAAAAGAGACCTTTTAAGTTTTCACTTCTGCTATTGGGAGTTCTAGGCTGACTGCCCTTCAGGAACTGGATATCAGTAGCTGCTCTGTTACAAAGAATTCAGATTTTCCTTTATAGTGTAGAGTGAAGAGTGAAGCAATAAGACACAGTAGGGGTAATGGGTGTATTATGAGAACATCTGAATGCCTTTAATCCATGGAGTGTAACTATCTCAGTGCCAGCCATCACTCCAAATCCCTTTATTGACATTAAGAACACATTTTACAATGACGGCAAATGTGCTTCCACATACAGAAATGGTTGACGTTGGTATTTTAGAAAGTTGAAAAGCAATTGAGCTATGAAAGTCTCCCGGATTAATCCCAATGCTCTCGTCTTATTCTCCAGGCATCTGAAAAAGGCCTCAACCCAAGAATGTTTACAGTACAGAATGCAAACATCAGCCAGAAAAGGATATTTAGCCATGAACCCTTTTTCTCTTAAGCTCTTGGAAAGCTTAACTGCAGTTGAATTCTGGAAGGCCTGCTTCTACTCCCTTGGGCAACATTTTACCCCAGCGGTTTTCAAACTTTTGTACTGGTGACTCTTTTCACACATTAATCTCTGAGTGTGACCCCCCCCATTATGAATTAAAAACACACTTTTATATGTAACACTATTACAAATGCTGGAGGCAAAGTGGGATTTGGCGTGTAGGCTGACAGCTTGCGACCTCCAAGTAATAACCTTGTGAGGGATCAGGACTCCCAGTTTGAGAACCCCTGGTCTATCCCCACCCAACACTGAGTTTTTAGATGTATGTTTCCAGAAAATAATTAGTCTTGAATAGCTTTCCTCACACCCAATCAAGGCATACATATAATAAAGTATCATTTTGAGATTAATTTGTAGTCTAGAAAGTAGCAATGATCAACAGTCCCGCTAATAAGCACTCCTAGCTGAAACTGGAGGGAATGAATGAGGAAAGAGACTGAGACATTAATACTCCAAACACTAATTTCAGTTACTCCTAATCAAACCCGGGTAACTGAGGAGAAAAATCAAGACCACAGATTTTCTATTCATTTTTGGACAAACATACTCTTCTGACAGTTTTGGAACTGAAAAGACTTAAAACTATCGGAATATAAAAGCCACTTCATAACTCTCTCCAAACCTGTTCAATGACTAAACAGCTCCTATAAATATGATTTTTTTTCTTCAGCAGAAGTTGTGGGAATAAAAGGATTTGCCAACTCTTTCAGAGCTCTAAGAATAGCTCAGTTTCCTCCAACTCCCATCCACTTATCTATAACTGAGGCTGATATCCTTATTGGCAAAGTAGGACTAGTTAGTAGGGTTGCCAGGTAAACCCCGCTAAAAAATCGGACACACTTGTCTGGGGGGGGGGGGGGGAGGGACTGGCTGGGAGGGGGGCAGGAAGCAGAGCTGGGGGGGCATGGGGTTTGTGGGGCTGCAGGGGAGGATGGGGGGGGCCTGGAGGAAGGGGGCGGGAAGCAGAGCTGGCGGGGGAGCCTCCGGGGGCTGGCTGGCAGGAAAGGGGGGCCCGGAGGAAGGGGAGTGGGAAGCAGGGCTGGCGGGGGTGGGGTGGGGTGTATCCAGGGGCCGCAGGGCTGGCTGGCAGGAAGAGGGGGCGGGAAGCAGAGCTGGGGGGGATCGGGGGCTGTGGGAGAGGATGGGGGGGGACAGAGAAAGGGGGGCGGGAAGCAGACCTGGCGGGGGGAGGGGGGTGCAGCCACTGGCCGCGCTCCTGGCAGGCGTTCCCTTTACTTGCCAGCAGAAGCTGGGCGGGGAGCCACTCCCCAGCTTCTGCTTGCAACCAGAGGCTCCCAGCTGTGAGGCGGGCCACGACTGGCGCTGGGAGCCTCTGGTCCCGTGCAAACTCCGGGACGGGGGAGGGGTGGCGAGGGGGTGGCTGGAAGTCCCGGTTCCGACCCCAGCCCCAACCCCAACCCCATCCCCATCCCACCGCACCCGACCTGGCTTTTGCGCGCGACCGCAGGGCTCCCAAAGCCAATTGCGCTCCACCTCCCAGTCGCTCCCCCATGCCCGCCAGGCTTCCCTCTGGCGCCCTGCCAGAAATTCACAAAATACCGGACATTGCACATGTCTGGTATTTTCTGAATTTTTCTACTGGACAGACAGTACAAATACCGGACTGTCCGGTAGAAATCCGTACACTTGGCAACCCTCCTAGTTAGGGCAAGCTCTAAAGCAGCAATGGGCAGCCTAGGTTAGTGAGTGGGCCTCATGAGCGGCCCTTCATCTCAGTGAGCTACAAGACGGTCTCCCAGGATAAGGTAGTTTTGCTAACTAAGCTTGTGTACTTAGAATTTTTGGGGTGTGCCGACTGAACCATAGCAGTGTTTTCATTGGAGGAGCATAGCTCTTATCGTCAATGTTGTGTGCATGCAGCACACACCTCACGTGCCCTTGCTTTGCATGTGTCACTTGAACAATACCGGTAGGAAAAAACCCCCAACAGAGACAGAAACCAACGGTACCTGGCAACCCTGAGCGTAGGCAATGCTAAACAAAATGTTTCAAGTGGCACACACAGAACCCCGATGGGCCGCAGGTGGCTCTGGGGCTGCAGGTTGCCCACCACTGCTCTAAAACCTTTCAGTGCTATTTCTTATATTTGCTATTACTGTCAATGGCACTGACACAATAGACAACTAGCCCCTCCTAGTCCAGCATGCTGTTTCCAGAACAATCCAAAAAGAATGCTCCCAACCAGTGGCCTGGTTAAAGAATCAAATCTAGGTTTCTTGGAAGTTGATGTGGAGTACTAGTACCAAATATGTACCAATACAGTAGTGTTTGAATGCCAATAGTTATGCAGAAAAAACAGTCCAATGTTTAAAATTAGTTTTCAGAGAAACAAACGTGCTCTTGAGATTAATGTACATAATTAATGAGATCCCAGGAAACGTTGTCTCAGGTTTTTTCTAGCGTTTGTGATGATGACTTAGATCAGGAAGATTAACAGCCAAAGGCCCATTACGGATCCTTCAGACAGACCATAAAAATAGACTATTCTCAGAGTAAGGCATTATTCATTCTGAGTAAGGGTGGCAGAATGATGCCCTGAATAAATACAGGAAGAAACACAACAAACTCCACAGCAACCGCACATAACAGGAGATGTAGTTACAAAGATACATGTATATCTAAGTGTACAACAGCTTGATTTTTTCTTGGAAGACTCTGATCCCATCAAATTATCTGAGCCACATGGCTTATTCCACTGGAGCCACCGTGGTGGTGTATAGGAGTTTAGATTTTATAATATATGGCAGCAAAATGCAGATTCAGAAATTATGCAGTGATTAATTGCTTTAAATGTTAATATTTATTTCATTCTGAAATTAAGCTCAAGGGATCAAATGAGTTGTCACAGTTGTCCAGTAGGTGGTGCCAGCCAGTTTTAAACTGGGTCTACTATTTAAATCTGTTTCCCCAACACATGGAACATTCATCACAGCTGCTAAGAAGTGGAGAGATTTGTATATTTCTAGGTAAGGTTCTATGATCGGAAAGCAGCTGCTTTACATGAAACAGACAGAAGACTGGAGGCAGTAGAGATTAGGGTACTTTGGAAGAGAGCATGTACAAAACGGAATGATTTTACGACATCTGAAGAAGTTAAAAGGAGAGTAGGATGTGAAATTAGGATATCAGATTAGCTGCAGTAAAAAGAATTATGATGGTAGTGATGTTCAGGAGACAAAAAGATAAAGATGCCAAAAAAAGCCAGTGCAACCAAAGTCAGGCAGACCTAGGGTTTTTTTCACCTTCCTCTGCAGCATCTAGGTGTGGGTTACTTGCCGGGATCATCTGGCATTCTCTCATTTAATCATTTCCCTGCCACAGCAGAGGCTGTGGGCACTGGGTACTTTGATCCTTGTGGCACATACGATTTCAGTCTCCTATACTCTGTAATACTTTGTTCTAGTGTTGGTTGTTGGGTTTAATGTGTTGGGTGCTGGGGTCCTGTGCTGTATAGGAGGTCATATTAGAATAGCTGGTCACCCCTTCTGATCTTAAACTCTATGACTATTATAATAATCCCGTCTATCTTCTAAGAACTGCAGTCATAACTCCTATTCTCAGACATAAGAAAGCAGAAGTTTGTTGACCTATTAAGTAAGATAATTAAAAACATTTTTTTAAACCCTCTAACAGAGGCAGCAAGGGAGGGGGGAAAGTAACTAGTTGAGGGCATAAGAGTATCGGATAGTCGACTAGTTGTTTACATCCCTAGCACACAGAGGTTAAGTCACCTGTCCAAAGATAAAAAGCAATTCTAGTGGCTCCCACTTTCCTGCTTTAAAGATGACCTGTAACTGAAATTTAAGGAGGAGTGGCTCTACTTGTACTTTTCCTGTTCTTTGAGAGATATAAAGAAAGCCTGAAAGGGTTTTGTTAATTTTCTTTTGTCTGCTTGGTTGGTTGTTGGGTGGGTTTTTTTTTACCCTAAATAACCAACGGGCAGTGATTATTGTATATTATGTATCTGCACAGTTTTCCCCCAAACTGAGGCCTGGAGGAATTCTGCAATTGTTGTAGAATTTGGAGTGACTGTAAAAATCTGTAGAATTCCCCCAGGACTACGTATATCCTCAAGGCTTCTAAGAGCTACCACAGAAACAATGAAAAGTAATAAAGGGCTTCTGTAGTTTGGATAGAAAATTTGCTGGAGGATCAGAAAGGGTGGTTAGAACTTTCTCCCATCTTAGGCAAAGAAGGGTCAGTCGTAAGGAATCTCTTAACAGCAGTATTCTCTGCCATGCTCTTCAGACATTGGAGTTAAAGATATGTTCTGAGCCCTTTCCAATTTTTCAATATCCTATTTGATGAAGTGTGGACACCAGGACTTCATACATTATCGCAGCAGTGGTCTTGCAAATGCTGCATAGAGAGGTCATGCCATCTTCCAACTTCTACTTGACATTCTCCTGCTGATAGCTCCTAATATCATGTGGTGTTTTAGATACAACAGATCGCACTCATCATCTTAGCTATAGTATTTAATTGGGTGCTGTGTGTCAGTTGGCTATCAATTATTACTCCTAAAAACTTTTCAATGTCACTTTGTTCCAGGATACTCCCTGCTATTTTGTGTGATCAACATTCTTTGTTCCTAGATGTGGGACCCTGGTGTATTAAAACACATGTTCAATGAGCTTGCCTTACCAAGCAATCCAGATCAGATACACGGACATGAAAAACCTAGGGCTGCCATACCTCTTGCTTTTAGTGCAACTGGGCTATTTTTACTTTGAGGGGCTGAGAGGGGACAAGGTGGAGTACAGGGACTCAGACACTTCCTAAAATTTATCTTGGTCAGCATAACATCTGCAAGTTGTTCCACGATATTGAAATGCACTGAGTTTGATTATTTTTAATAAAAAGCTTGTTCTGTTGAACAATCATTTTCATGCTTACACCTCTAAGACTTTACTACCATTAATTAGATAAATAACATGATGCTCGTGTGAGGTAAGTGTTTGCCTACTTTGTGGATGGGGAATTGAAGTCCAAGGAGGGTATGTGCTTTTTCCAAGGTCTCACAGCAAGTCAGTAATAGTCTTGAAATGCGCATGTATCTCCTGATTCCAAGGCCCTTGCTCTCGCCACAGACATGCTGGCTCCCATAAAAGTTCGAAGTGCCAGCTCTATCCCAGCTGTCTAAAGCTGCTGGAGAATCAGCACTTTTAATCAAATGCTGAGTGCAGGCAATTCAATAACTCTGATAAAATTAGAGCCAATGAAGGTTTCTTTACAGACCCCGAAAGCACTGCAAAGAAATCCAATCAATATTTCATCACCTGGACTGAGTAACAAATAGACAAAGTGCTTGTGAAAATAAGCCTAACACTTGGTCAATAAATCTCTCCAAATGCTCTTTAGTTTCTCTTCTGAAAAACAGCTAAAGGCTCATGTTTAGTTTTCAGAGTGAAGATTAGGGATAGTAGTTTAAATTAATGCTTTCCAGTATGGCTCTTTCGATGTGGGGTAACATTTTCAAAAGTGCTTAAGTAACTTAGGAACCTAAGTACCATTTTCAAAAATGGTTTAGGCACTCAGGAGCCTTATTCTCATTGAACTCAAAAGGGATTTAGGCATCTAGTGCCAAAATCATTTTTGAAAATATTATCCTAAGTCTGAGATTGTTTCCAGAGGAAAATGTTAATGTGGTTTTGCTGCATCCAATACTTTCTTGCTATTTAGACAGAACCACTATTCAGTTTTCACATTTGACCTCCTCACCTGTAGTCCTTCTCTGACTGCCTCCAGAAGATATGGGATAATAGAGTAGTTCCACAAATCGGTAAACCAGACTCTAGAACCATCCACATCTATTGGACAAGAGAGAAAGAGTCGTGGACCTAAAAGGAGAAATTAAAGTCACATCATGAAAATTTGAAAAAACTTCCTTAATGTCTACAACCTATTAATCATGAACCCTTGGTGCAGTTTTGATAGGTCTGTCTAAAAATGTGGTTTTTATAAATAATTTACTCCAATGGCTCTTTAATTCCAGTCGAGTGTGCAGAACTGGAATATATCCTTTCAGAAATATCAGAAAATGCTTTGGTGCTAGAATGCAAATTCTCAGCTCTCACCAATAGTAACATCAGAGGAACTGTGAGCCTCCAAAAACTTGTTGAGATGATGCCAGACCTTAGGAATCCAGTCAATGATTTTAACCAATTCTGCATTTCTCATTCTGCCACTGATTTCTGTTTCGATTAGTTTTCGTCTCAGGAAGCGACCAAGAAAGCCCTTGACTGGCTCAGTGTGGTTAGCACATAGCACCCATCTGAAGCAAAACAAGAGAAATGTCAAAGATTTGCTTGTTATTTATCTAGAGATTAGTAATATGACAGGTTAGGTCCTGTATGGGTTTGTTCACCCAATCTAGCTGATATCTCTTTTATACTCTCAGCTAAACAGTATAATCATAACCATCACATAATCTGGTAACTTACATACAGTACCTGAAATTGTGGTGTAGCTGAAGGTTAGGGGTTGATGATGTGGCCTGGTTCATTGTGCCAATAATGTAAGGGCTACAATAAAACATTGAACAAATCAACAGACAATAATTCAAATACATTTCATAAGTAACTTTCAAAAATTAAGACTTTTATAACCCAAATAGGTTTACTACAGCCCCGCATCTACCAGTGCAGTTCATCTGCAGGTACAAATAACTACACTCGTATTTGTGTGTCTATGATGAACTGTGGGTACACAACTAACACCTCAGGATAGAGACCTTCACTAAACACTTAGGCTCTTAATATTCCAGGACTATTGTATGTGATAAATACAATTTACTCAAATACTTTACTACAAATATAATTATACAGGTGAAACGTCTCTCTGGCAGGACCATGGATGTTGGTGGACCAGAAAGCCCTAGTGCTCGGAGCGGGGGCCAGCTGGGAGTCCAGGGCAGAGGGTTCGGTGTCTGTGAGCTTGGCTGGACCAGGAGTGGATTCCAGAGGCTGGGGCTGACAGTGGGAGGAGAATTAGGAAAGGGACAGATGGTCAGAGGGGAGCCCAGGCAGGAGGCTGGCAGATCCCTAGGAGATCCCAGAGGCCAGCTACACTGATCTTCCCTGTCCAGCAAACTCCCTTGTTTGTGATCCTGAAGGTGCTGCACCAGGGAGGTCCAACTGTGTGCTCGTGTGTATACACAGATACACACATATGGACATATACAGTTCTGTGCAACTAGGCTCTAGTGATGGACTCAGATCTAGCCATCTCAGCCTGTAGTATCAGAAATAATCTGATAAATGTTGTCTAGAATTTATTTTGTTGATTGGAGTATAAGTCCAACTGTGGAAGAATCTGTTTTAGGGATTGGAAATGTGGGTTTAGTATTCCATTACCATTTATGGTACTTGCAGTTCAGAAGCCCATTGAAGATCTCCCCTAAGGAGCTAACATGATGCAAATTGTCCAGAATGATGACAAGAGGCATATCCACAGCATTATTTTCACTATTACATTGGTCAGCAAGGTTGGACAAGTATTGACGCAGTTCCTGCAAAGAACATGTAGAAGAGGAAGCTGATTTACATACTATTCCTTGGGAAGCCAGTTAACAGATAAAAAAAAGACTTGTTATTTCGTCTGTCGGATTTAGTTCTAGAAATGCTCTTGATAACAACTATAACATAGCCTGCTTTGCTTTAGTCACAAGAGATTAGATTGTTCCAAGTGGAGTAAACATGTGACTTCTACTTTTAGCCCACATACTTTTTAGTGGTACAGACTCAAAGATATATCAGAAGTCTGGTTTGGGGAGCCTATTTTGGAAGTCCCAGGGGGCACAGTCTGCCTTTTTGCTAAAGCACCTTGCGCTACAGCGTTCTGGCCAGGCAGCACAGAATTCTGAGATGTTTTAAGAATTTACTTGTATCTCAGCATCCTGGACAAGGCAGGTCAGAAAGTTGTAGTAGTAGCCATGAACCTCAGCTTCCCTGCTTGCCATGTTGATACTCTTACTATTGGGTTACTCCTACCTCCAGCACAGAGAATGAGTCTGTCCACGATGCTCATTTGCAGAGGCAGAATTTAGATGACTTGGACAATGGCATGAAAGAAATTCAGCGCCACAGCTCTAGGGTGAGCTGCTCCCTTCATCTCTAAAATGTGCCTTAAACAGGATGCCCCAAATATATCAATAGCCGGTGACCATGTTTCTAGCCAGCACCTTGCTCCCAAGAGCTCCCTATTGCACTTGCAGCCATCACATTTATAACTTGGCAGAACAGCTTTGTTTTCTTACCTACAAATCTTACCAGAGGGATACACAGAAACATCTTGCTGCTATTATTGGTAGCCACATAGCCACTCTAACTTTTAGGTTGAGAAGACTTTAATCACAGTAGCCTATTGTTATTGACACAAAGTTTAACAGATGCATGTCTCATTTGTGGCACACAGTAGCAGTGTTTCTATAAAGATACTTTCCATTTCCTCACCTTACTGGACTTATGATCCACGTTGAAGGTTGCAATAACTCCATCAGCCAGCTCTCTGCCCTCTCTAAGTACAATGAACTCAGACAGACGATTTGCTAGGTATGTTTTACCAGTGCCACTGGGTCCTGACAAGATAATCCGTCTATGTTCCATTAAGAGAGACACATATCGCTGCAGTATAGGCTTCGGAATCAGCGACTCAAACACAAGACAGTCCAAACTGTTCTCACAGATACCTGCATTTAGAAAATCATCATCGTTCAGGGAAAGATACACCTTGCTAAAGTTGCTAAAAGTTTATTTTTCCCACAAAAGGGTTGTTTGTAAACTTCTCCCCCAGTAGCAAAAATATCAGTTCCCATTGAGGGAAAATGTCTGCATTACAACTGCCAAGTTTATATTAAATTAGAGTTAAAGGGTTAAAAAAAAAAAAAAAAAAAAAAAAAAGCATGGATATAAAATAGAAAATCTGATTGTGTGTATAACCCTATGGCCAGTTATACCAGGAAACAATTCAAAAGCTTCACTTGGAAGATGCAGTCTCCACCCACACCGATTATAAGTAGGCTTGCCAGGTATCCGGTTTTCTACTGGACAGTCCGGTATTTGCACCGTCTGTCAGATAGAAAAATTCAGAAAATACCGGACATGTGCAATGTCCAGTATTTTCTGAATTTCCAGCTGGGTGCCGGACCAAAGCCTGGCAGGGGCGGGGGAGCGACTGAGAGGTGGGGTGTGATTGGCTTTGGGAGCCTGTGGTCGCGTCCAAAAGCCGCGTGGGGCAGGGACTGGGACTCCCAGCCCTGCCCTCTGCCCGGCTTCTGCTCACATCTAAAGGGAGCCCCTTGGACTCCAGCTGCAGCCAGTGGCTGCATCCCACCACTCCCTACCAGGTCTGCTTCCCGTCCCCCCCCCCTCGGACCTTCCCTCCTCCCAGCCAGCACCATGGCCCTCAACCACCCCTCCCCCCAGCTCTGCTTCCTGCCCCCTCTCCCCATCTCCCCCGTCCCTTCCTCCTGGCTGACCCCCGGACACTGCCCCCAGCCAGCCCTGCCCCCTCCCTCCCTGCTTAAGTGTGTTTTTGGCGGGGTCTACCTGGTAACCCTAATTATAAGCAAAACATGCCCTACCCCAGGTGAAGATTCCTTTCTACACTATATTATCTCCCATGGTAGAGAAGAGTAATTAATTACTTAGTTACACTGAATGCAAAGGAATCTTTTTACTGGGACTTCTCCGGTTTCTCTGGCTCCCAGGTTTGCCCACACAGCCTATGCTGCCTAAGTCCTGCCCTGGACAAATGGTCATAGATATAATTATTAGTTAAACCATATGCCCCCTGAGCCATCTCTGTTCTCTAAAATTCCTCCACCAAGGAGCTGTGAAATTTTATTTTGTTTACCAAGAATTGTTGGGTAAAGCATGGCTTTCAGTTCTATTGTACACAAATCTATTCTCCAGCCATTTCATTGTAAAGTAGTCCAAAAAAAGAAATACATTTACCCAGAATTTAGCCATTTATTTGTGCTCTGCAAAACAAACAAATCTATCATCAAGTCCCCCTGCCTTCACCAAACATCCAGCCCATTTGCAATTGTGCATTCAGATAGGCACAGCTTCAGGTATAAAACATTTCACAGAGAAGCATTTGTGCAATGTCAGCAGTCACTTTAGGCAGACCTGGCTGAGAGCAAGCACACAAAGCTTAAAAACAAACAGAAAGAAGGGAATGTTGGCACATCAGAAGTTGACAGATTGTTAGCACCTGACTACTTACAAGATCAAATATTTGTGTGCACAGCTCTCTATCTGGAAGGTCTGAAATGAATTGCTGGCTTCCCACCAATTGATTAAGACAGAATTTTTAAATAAAAACATAAGTATATCATAAACAAGTCTACAAAGCCTAAGTAAATCTACTTCAAGCTGAATATATAGCTTATTTAGTATGACAAGTTCTCAAGCAACATTTTCATTCAAGTTGTACTGTGGGGTATTTACAGGAAGTCTTGGTTCTTGGATACGCCTAAATACACTGAAATGTTTCTGTATTTTTGTTATTATGTTTTCCCCACTTTACAGCTAACACCAACCAACGGCCTGATTACTCTGTGGGGGAATACATTTCTGAGGAGTGTGATTTCTAAAGTGTTGTAACATGCTGCATATTAACTGGTCCATGTAGACCCCACTGGGGCACTTCAGCAAAGTGCTGTGTCAAACTGTACTGAACATAATACTGTGTTCAAGAGTACTTAAGAACTTTTAGTGCACACACCAGCACTCAATTACACGGGCAGGACTGTGGTAGTTACTTAATGGCGCTGCTGCTGTGTGAGGCCATGAAAGCAAAATGGATTCTATTCCTGGTTCCTCTTTTGCAGCCTGTTTAGTTCTACATGGGGTAAGAAGAGAACATTTTCTGTTGCTTAACAGCACCTCTGGTTGATCAAATGAGCCAATAAAGTGACTCCCATGTAGTCCACCTCAGATAAAAGGAAGTTGATTATGGCACAGATTCGAAGACTGGGGAGAGGGCAAAATGAGTCACCAAAGGAAATATAGGTGATCAGGTGTCCAAAAGAAATGTAAAGGATTCCCCCCTCCCTGATGATCAACACAGGAAGGAAAGAACAAACGCAACAGAGTTCAAACCAACAATCCCGGGACCTTTTCTTGGTTCTAACTGTGACCCAATGAGGGATCTCTATTGAAACCAATGGGCCCTGGTGCAGAAAGGTGCTAACCAAGGGTGTGTCTAGACTACCTAGTTTTGTCGACAAAAGTGGACTTTTGTCGACAAAACTATACCAGCGTCTACACTACCGCTGAGTTCTGTCGACATAATGTCGACAGAACTCAGCAGTTTTGTCGACGCTGGTATACCTCATTTTACGAGGCATAACACCTTCTGTCGACAGAACTCTGTCGACAGAAGGTGTTATTGCCTGTAACATTGCGTCCAGACTACGGAGTTCTGTCGACAAAGCAGCTTGCTTTGTCGACAGAATTCAATGTGTCTGGACGCTCTTTGTCGACGGAAGTTTTGTCGACAGTATCTGTCGACAAAACTTCCATCGACAAAATGCGGTAGTCTAGAAGTACCCCAAGAAGAGTATGGGTGTTAGAGTCTGGCCCAAGTTGCGTTCCTAATCCAGGATGAAATCTACTGCAAAGCAATTGTTAGTATTACTTTTAGAGGACTAAGAAGATACAGAATGAAGGTATCGGTACAACGTCCTAATACTCTTCAGAGTCTAATGTTTACATTAGCAAATGTCACTGAAGGAGTCAGGTACCAGTAGATTTTAGGAAAAAAGAAACGTAATAAAATGTCTCAGAGTCTCTGAACTTCCTAAAACCATGGGCTTTATCAAATACAATTACTGAGAATGACAATGTATGTATCAAGGGTAATTACCTTTGATAGTAACTGAGATGGTGTTGTTTTCGCCAACCAGATAGCCACAGGGCAGCAGCTCAGGTGTCTCTGCACTATTTGTGCGTTTGATTTCCCCAATGTTGTATCCCATAACACTGTCTGAATTCAATCCCAGCTGACTCACTGGATCCACATGAATGATATATTCCTGGGGTGAAAAAATAACTCTTAAAATCTCCTTGCCCCGACGGTTCCATGCCACAATAACAACACGCAATAACAACACTTAGAGAGTGTTTGTATTTTCAAAGTGCTTGCTATGTAAATAGTATCTAATTAATCCTACAACATCCATGTCAAGGAGGATAGTAACTATTATCTTTATGTCACAAAGAAGGAAGTTGAGTAGAAAGTGTTTAACTGAATTGCCCAAACTCCCACAGCCTGTCTGTCTCAGTCAAGATTAGAATTCAGTGCTCAGTGGAGCTGAGGTGGCGTTCCAGCCAATCTGTAAATCCGAGCCTCCAAGGAGGCCCATAAGGGATTGTAGTTAGATGTACTGTTAACTATGAAAACATTTATTAGTGAGTAGGAAGATTCAAATATACAATAAATAGTCATTGTTTACCTTAAATAACCGTCTAACAACCCCGTCCAGGACATCCCATTTTGTCTTGCCACTGACTCCAATGCAGCCAATTAGGAAGAGGTGGGGTCTGGAATCCTGATGCATGCAAATGTATTAATTAAAGTGAAAAGAAAGCTAATGATGTGAGACTGTCCAAAGTAAATGATTCGTTTAAAATCCTGGCTTGCCTCCCCCTACCAAATTGGTTTCTACTTTATAACAACATATGATACATTCTGAAAACATTACAAAAATCCTCTCTCTGTTCTACTGAATAGTCTTTGCACTGTTCAATACACAATTAAAATAATGGTTATTAATAGAGAGGGTTCTTAAAATTCAATCCATTAGAAGTTTTAAATATCAGGAAGTACAGCTTAGACAGAAAAAGAAAACTATAGCCATTATAATCAGAAACTGACACCAGAGCATTATATTAATTTTCTCAATAACTTCCAAATCAAATATGCTCAATTTGTAAGTGAAAAAAAGTTTTCCCCTCCTCATTTTTGAAAACTCCACCAGGCATCTGAAAAGCAAGCTAGATTCTAAGAGAATTTAGCAGATAATTTTGTTCTTGATTGTCTAAGGTGGAACAGAAAAAATAACCCAACTTGCTCTTCAACAGCTGCGTGGAATCTTCATTAACAGGAGAAAAAATACAGTGGTTGTTATAATTAAAGACAATAAATATGACTCCAAGACCCATCAGTATAAGAAGATGCTATTTCTATTTCATTACTTTTCTGACCATGAACACAGGTATGGTCAAACAGAATTAAAGAAATAATTGTTAAAGTTAATTTACTTATAAATGGGAGCATCTTTGATTAATTAAATTCCCCAGAGAATTTATTCAAGTAAATTTGGCACTTAATGAAAAGCAAATCTGTTGATTCAGTTGCATTTCCAGCTATTTGTTTAATCTTATATCATTCTATTTAATGCATGCTCGTGTGGGTACATCTATACTATTTCAAAATAACTAGCACTATTCCGAAATAACTTAGTCCACATCTACACAGCAGGCAGTTATTTCTAAATAGTGTCAAAATACTGCAAAGCTGGAAGATTTCTTACTCCAGCTCCTGTAACTCTCATTGTACAAGGCATGAGGGAAGTCGGAGGAAGAGTGCTCTATTTTGAAACAGTGTTGTGTAGACGCTCCCTATTTCAAAATGAGCCACACAACTGACGTAGCTCAATTTGCTTGGCTTATTTTGAGTTAAAGCCTGCAGTGTAAATGCACGCTGTGAGTGACACAAATTATTCCTCAGATAAGTGTCTATTAAGGAATGTTTATTAAGAAACATTTCTTTAATCATTATTAAATGATTTGGTATGATTGGAGCTCTGTAAATGCAATTAGTACATTTAAGCAAGCACGTACCACAATTTATTAAGTGGTCTCTAATCAATGTACAATTGTTGAAATGTGTTTGTTGTTTAATCAGTTTAAAAATAACCAAGTGTGTTTGGAGGTCATGGGATAGGAGAGGTTTTAGCATGGAATAGTTTGGAAATGTGACCCTGATTTAAATGTTGACAATTTGGGCTGGAATAACAAGCATTGGGTCTCCTCGGACTAGATCCATCAGTTGTGCTCTGAGGCAGGCTACTCTTCTTATTGCCTATCTCAACAGAATTATCTGAATGCTAAATTATTCTGAGAACTTGAGAACTGCGAAAAGAACTTTAAAATGTTGGCTAAAAAAAAAGCAAAACAGATGGCAATGAGTAAAGGCAGGGGTTAAAGATTAAGACCCAAACCAGTTACATTTTAAAGCTGAGGACAGGGTGTAGAAACAAGCCTCATATAGAATACAGCTCACCTCCTTCCATTTAATTTCATCCTGAAAGTTAACAACTATTTTAACATGCCTGCCTCCTTCCTTCCGGGCACAGCCATCACCAGTGTCATCCAATAGCATGTCTGTGAATTGCAAACATCAACAGCCTCTTAGTTTTACAACAACAATGAAGAGCATTATACTAATATTTTTGTTACACAGCTTACTCCTTATGTGCATTGAAGTAAAATGTGAGACTACTGTTATTGACGTTCCTGCCAAATCTGTAGATATTTCTTAAAAAGGGAAAATTACCCATGTCAGTTACCCCATATTTTCCTTTCTATAAAATATCATGTTGGCAAATGTACACAATTAAATGTCTCTGAACATGAATCCGTGTAGCTGAGGTCATAATTGGAAAGCTGGGATGTCTTTTACAGTACGCTCACCAAGGCTGGTAGACTCTGTGAGGTTCAGGCTATGCTGAGAGAGACCCATGGACTGTCTTGGTGAGGATGAAATGGAAACCTGTGATTGAGCCCTGCTACAGCTGCCGTGGTTTTCAGACTTCAACCGATCATTTTCTGCTTTTAACTTCTCAATCTCGCTCTTGAAAAAAGAAAAGTCAGGAGACAGGAGGCACATTCATTACCTCAATTCATTTGTAAGTGGAAGTAAACATTTCAAAAATCCAACTAATGTATGTAAAGAATACACCCCAGAAGTTTAATAAGATGCAATTTTCAAAATCCCTTTGAAAAACCTGCGTACTAAGAAATCTAGGGGCACACACATTTTGCAGAGCTTATGACCCAGTGCATGCACAAACTCCCTGTGCTCATCTATTCAAGAGGTGGGGAACCTTTTGTAGGTGGAGGGCCACAGACTCACAGAAAAATCAATCAGGGGCACACAAGTGAGAAGCAAAGAAAACAAAACAAAAACCCAACCGCACACCCCCAAAAAACCCCTCACTGACCTGGTGTCCAAGTGAGGAGGAGGAACAAAACCCCTTCACAGATGTGGCCCCCAACTGAGAAGCAGGGGAAAAAACCCACTTCCCTCACTCCCTTTAAGCTACAGCCTGAGGAGGAGGTGGGGAAAAACCTAGGCTGAGGGCTTCTAGGACTGGGAACTTGGAACTAGTGGATTTTTGGTGCCCTCTAGGCACTGGGGTATGTTCAAAAATGAGGGGTTCAGTGTTCAGGAGGAGGCTGCTGTGGAGCAGGTTGGGGATGAAGCATCTGGGTGGGAAGTAGGGTGTGTGGGGGGGTGCAGGGTCTGGGAAGGAGGGAGAGTGCAGGGTCTTGGAGGCAGGTAGGGTGCAGGAGCAGAGTGGAGGTGTGGGATTGGGTGGCAGGGAGAGAGGATGCAGGAGTGGTGTGCAGGGGCTGGGTGGGAGGGGGCAGGGTATGGAGATGCCTACCTGGTGCAGGTGTTTTTGCATCAGCTTTCCCTGCAGGCAATGCCCTCCGCTGCTTCCAGTGACAGAAGCGAGGGAGGAGGGTGCTCTTCAGAGCACAGAAATGCTTCTTTCCCCACCAGGCACAGCCCGTGGGTCAAATACACCCCAGTTTGCCTTGATCAGGTCCACAAGGCTCAGGGCTCCCCCACCACAGTGGGGAGTCAGTGCTGGTGCTCCAGCTACAGTCCCACTCACATGGCTGGCCCACCAGTGCTGGGTTGCCTCGCTGTGTGTGTGCGGGGAAATCCACAAGCTATAGCTATACCACCTCTGCTTTATTCCTTCCCATAAGCTCCTTGTATGAGGGATGGCACACATCTGTATTTCTGGGATTTCCTGCTCTTTCCTCTCTGCCAAGGATTGTGTGTATTCCCCATTTCTCTTCCTCTCATTCCTAAGCTCCTCTTTCTCTCCCCTTTAGGGAGAGGTTCTGTGTGTGTCCCAATTCCCCCTTCCACCTGTACCAGGATCCTTCAGTCTTCCCCTCCCAGGGGTTTTTGTACCCCCTTTCCCTCTATTCTCCCAGAGGCTGGGGGCTTTGTGTGCACCCCTATTCCCTCCCATGCATTTCTCCTTCTATTCCCCATTTCTCCTTAGCCCTAGTTCATCAAGCTTGCAAAGGCCTCACACTCAACTTGAAAATACTGTTCCTTACTTCCCTCCTTTTGAATTTTCAATGTTCCACAAAATCAACAGGATTGTGGCCACTGATGCTTAAAATATTCCCTGAAATGTTTGAAATGATTGGATGGAGCATCCAAACATTAGTGTATTACATACAGACAGAAAGAGAAATGCCACTGAGTTAAGTGTAAGGCTTTGTCCAGTTTGCCAACAAAAATCCTTTACATTCTGATAAAAGTTTCCCAGAGCAGACTACAAGGCACTTCACTGTCCCCACTGAAATGCAGTCACCTCTGGGTGGAGCTTGGCAATTGTCTAAACGACCATTTGTGGTGGATGAAGTCAGTTCTCTAAAAAAGAACCTTACAAGTCTGAATGTGTAATGCCAGAGGAGCGCAGGGAAGCCAAATGCATTTAAACAAGTTGGAATTTGTCAAGACACCAGCATTAACCATTTCTATATGTGCGAGAAGTGCAATGAGACTTCCAGTGGTCAGGAGGCAGCAGAGGATCCTGATTTTGCACATCCGTTGACATTATGTAGTGTGGAGTTAGACTGTGATAGGACTTAACACATAAAAACAAATTTTTTGTTTGTTTGCGTTCCATTCCTACCTGCATCCTGTTCATAGCCTCCCGAAGCTGGTCTAGCTGGTGGGCAGAGCTAAGGGCCTCCAGACGAATATCAGTTAGTTTCATCTCTTTGTCTCTTAGCTCATTGCGTAACTGCATGACTGTTTCAGCTTCACTGTCAGTACATTCAGAAATTCTGAGAAAGGTTGTAAGACAGTCAGTTAAGCAGAGGGTTTGGGAGCTGTACTTTCAAATGCTTTTCTAGTAATAAATCAAAAACAATTTTCCCTCATTCAGCAAGATGTGCTTGATGGACAGAACTCAGGTGCTGCTTACAGCGCCAATGATTAAATAAAGTTCACCATAGAAGCTTTTTGCCCTATTTTCTCAGTTCTCAAAAAAAAAAAAAAGATATAAAATTTCCTGCAAAATATTGCCCCATTTTCTCTATAGTTATGACTGATTTATTATTCCCTGAGATTTTTCCATCTAACTATCAAATATTAAAGTTAAACCTCCTCAGATGTTGCACTTTTCTCCAATTCTTGAATACTGATTGAATTAAAATCCTTGCAAATTCTGCTTATTTTCCCTGCAATTATCAAATACGGATATAAAAAAACCCACTCAAATGTTACCTCTTGATCATATATCAACGATGCTATACAACAAGGGTGGCCAATAATTCTTGATGGGGAGCCACTCCAAGAATTTGGAAACTGGTCGAGGGCCATGATATTAATGTAGGAGGTGCGGGGTCTCGGATGGAGGTTAGGTGCAGAAGGGATCTTAGGGTAAGGGAGGGAATTTGGGTGAAGAAGGCAGCTGTGACCTTGGACACTGGACTGGGGTGCAGTGGGTTGGATTGTGACCTAGAGCAGGGAATTGGGGTACAAGAGGGGGTACAGGGGTTTGGGTTGTGAGCTAGGGCAGGAGGGAACTGTGATCTGGGGCAAGGGACTGGGGTGCTGGATCTGGGAGGGGGTATGGGTGCAGGAGGGGAGCAGAGGATTTGGGTATGTGGAGTAGGAGGGAGGGTTAAGTAAGGGAGGGGCTGGGGTGCCAGATGCAGGCTCTGGCCAGGAGACTTACCAGCCATCAGCCCATTCCTGAATCAGCCTCCCAGCTTGCCCCACTCCTGCACAGACTACAGCTATGTGCTCTTTGAATAACTACGAGCCCCTTGTGCTTTGTGACTGCCTGTTATTGAAACTGTTTCTGGCCAAAAACTGGCCAATGGGATTGTGCTGGGGGTGGGAGCAGCTCCTAAAGCTTCTTCCCCCTCCAAGCTCAGTTTTTAAAGTGAAACTGCCCCGCAGCCGTGTTTCTGAGCAGTGTGCAGGTGGGACGAAGCAAGCGGGGAGCCTGCTTGTGGCTCCCCGCAGCATCCATGGGCTGGATCCGGTGGCTTGGCAGGCCGCATCTGGTCCGCGGGCCATATTTTGCCCAGGCCTGCTATACAATCTCCCAAGCTTTTCCATTTTCTTCTGATTTGTGACAATGGATCTCATATTTGTACCCCTTTCCCTTTAATTAATGAACGCTCATATACGATTTCAGATTTTACATTTTCTCATGTAATTACTAAATACTGATTAGAAACAATCCTCTCCCCATATATTTTAATTGCTACTTCCCTCTCCTTTTTTTGGAGGGAAGATGGTGCTCTAAATTATTCTTCACTGGAGATACCATGGGAGTTAAATTTCCACCCCCCTTTGCCCCAATCACGCCTAGATTCATCCAGCCCAGTATCTTTTGACCTTTATGTGGATGAACTGGAGAGGGTTCACAATAATGGTTACCGGGTTAAAAAACATGCCTTATAGTAAGAGACTCAAAAGGCTGAATCTATTTAGCTTAACAAAGAGGTTAAGAGAGTGGTTTGATTACAATTTATAAGCATGCACACAGTGAATAAATATTTTATAATGGACACTTCACTCTGGCAGAGAAATGTATCACACAGTCCAATGGCTAGAAGCTGCAGCTAGACAAAGTCAGACTGGAAATATGACATACTTTTTTAACAGTGAAAGTAATTAACTACTGGAATAATTTACTAAGTGCCATGATGGAGTGTACATCACTGACAATTTTAAAATCAAGACGGGATTTTTTTTAAAAGCTTTGTTCTAGGAATTACTTTGCAGAAGTTCTATGGCCTGTGTTACACAGGAGGCAAGACTAGATGATCTAGTGGTCCCTCTGGTGTTGGAATCTATGACTCTGTAAACCCATGACTCTGAAACATCACTCTACCTGCACAGGAATTACACTTTGAGGGTATTAAGATTAGGGCATGAAACTAAATTCTGGCGATGACCTATCTGTGGACATTAGTATTTCTTTCAAAGTAATCATCATGCATGAAGTCTTTTAAACACAAAAAATCTAAATGCATTAAAGACGTACAGAGAGGAGAAGCAGTCACTTGGAGATTGACGAGTTAACAGAAAGATTAAAAGCTCAACAGGTGTGCACAGCTGGGTTTCCCTGAATGATTCCGGAGGAACCCTATAGCTATACAGACATGATACATTCCTGTTTGCTTTAAGCTACTCATGCTTAAAAGTTTACTTTTATGGTTTATTTGTTCTGTTCCCCCAAAACTCTGGGTGAACAGCTTTTCAGCACATACACGTAGCACTATGAACCCACATTTTCTGGAAGATCATCATGTTGACTATTCGTTCTGCTAACCTCTTCCTTTTGCCCAGCCCGAGCCTGCTACCTGGTGTAAAGCGATTAAGCAGACTGAAACTACTGTTTAGATGCACGAGTTCATACAATGGATGATCAGCACCAGAGCTGTATGCTTTGTGGGAGGTTTCAGTTTAAAAGGTCTCTGCCTAATCCCTAAGTAAATGAGCAAAGCTTTCCTTCCCATCAGAAATCAAATAAACCAAAACATGTACTGGTGCCTTGCCTGAAGCCCTCCTCACAGATGAAGTATTTGACCTTTTCTCAGTTCATATCTAGCCTGTTTGGTCTCCAGATACTTGTCAAGACTAGCCATATTCACAGCACATTTTGATTGAAGACAGATATAATGGAAAACATACGAATTTCAACATTAAAAGCTGTCTTTAAGCTTTGACTATTCCACAGTATAATGGGCTGTGATTGCTTGCAAGTGATGATGTAATTGAGAGGTAGAAGAAACATGACCTTAAAATGTGGTGGGAGATTGTTTCATGCCATCAACATCTTATCGCCATTGTTCTCTTGAATCAGACTTTCTTACACAGAACCAAATGATGGGAAACTTCAAGTATGGATACTATTCAAATGTATATGATCTGAAATCAATCTGAAAGTCTCATGAGACAGGATTTCTTACAATACTTAAATGCTTCCTGATTTCAGCTAGGTCAGGAATACTCTATTTCTACTAATCCAAATCAAAGTGAAGAAGTTACTGATACACTGTAATGATAAAACAGCTTTACAAGGTTCTCATTCACAAAACACCTCTATGAGGCCTTGTCTACACTTGAGTGGAAGGTCGACTTAAGATACACAACTCCAGCTACATTAATTAGGTAGCTAGAGTCGACGGGTCTTAAATCGCTGTCCACACAGCAGGAGATTGATGAAAGCAAATGCTCTCATCGACTTCCCTTACTCCTTATAAGGAGCAGGGGTACCAGTGCTGACAGGGGTGCCCTCTGAGTTCGAATTGGCAGGTCTTCACTAGTCCCGCTAAATCAAACCCTAAAAGATCGACTGTGGCAACATTGATCTTCTGTGTAGAGTAGACATGGCCTGAGGGAGGCACCATTAAAGCTCATTTTACAAATTGTCAGGCTGAAGCATAGAGAGTTGATGTGGTTTTCCCAAGGACACATAGTAAGTCAAATGATAAAGGTGGAGAATTAGCCTCTTGGCCTAAATGTTTGAAAAAATGCTTATTTGTTACCTGAACTATTTCAAACACTTTGAAAATAAACTCTTCTCTGAAGCTTACAGCAACACGTTGTCTTTATTATTAATAGAAAATACAAAAGCCCAAATGTCTACCTGTGTTGGAACAGCTGACAGCATGAGGGGATGTTTCAATTAGTTCTGCTGTCCTGAACCACTTTAGTGGCAATTACTTTCCTTACACAGTGAAAATATTGAGTTATTCAATAGAAAGGAGTTAACGTCTTTTGGCTTCACAGGGTACAGTAAAACTCCGATGGTCCGGCATCTGATGGTCCGGCACTCCTGATGGTCCGGCACCATCAGGAACCTGGAAGTGCTCCGGGCAGCCAGACCATTGGAGCTGCTCTGCCTCTAGGTTCCCCGATTCAGCCGCTGCTTAAAACTGAACAGCGGCTGAATCGGGGACGCCTAGGGTAGAGCAGCTGGGGCACTGCCGGGCTGGTCCCATAGCGCTGCCCCTCAGGGCAGCGCCCCAGCTGTCCCCGATTCAGACGCTGCTGAAACTGACCAGCGGCTGACTCCAGGAAGCCCGAGGCAGAGCTGCTCTGCCCCAGCTTCCTGGAATCAGCCCCTGATCAGTTTCAGCAGCGGCTCACTTGGGGACACCTGGGACAGAGCAGCTGGGGTGCTGCCGGGTTGGTTTCGCAGCACCAAGGGTTGGCGCTACCAGACCAACCCGGCAGCCCCCCAGCTACTCTGCCCCAGGCATCTGGACTCCAGGAAGCCTGGGGCAGAGCAACTCTGCCTTAGGCTTCCTGGAGTCAGCCGCTGATCAGTATCAGCAGCAGCTGACTTGGGGACGCCTGGGGCAGAGCAGCTGGGGTGCTGCCGGGTTGGTCCAGTAGTGCCGCTACTTGGCACTGTGGGACCAACCCGGCAGCCCCCCAGCTGCTCTGCTGCAAGCGTCCTGATTCAGCCGCTGCTGAAACTGACCAGCAGTGGCTGAATCAGGGACGCCTGGGGCAGAGCCAGACTATCGGAAGGGGGGGCTATGAGGGGTCTGGTGTGGCATCCCCCCCACCCCACCCCAGACCCCTCATAGACCCCCCTTCCGATAGTCCGGCAAATCTGATAATCCGGCACCCCCTAGGTCCTAAAGGTGCCTGATTATCGGAAGTTTACTGTATTATGCTTAAGATGCTGGAAGAGAATGTATTAGTTCTATTCCCAGCTCTGCTACATATTTCCTGTTACTCCCTTGGCAAGTTTCCTAACCTATTTGTGTTCCTGCTGTAAAATAACAACAACAATAATAATTCCTTTCTTCTACCTTTGGTCTGTCTACTTAGATGAAAACTTCAAGGTAGACAATAAGTGAAATCCTGACTCCATTGAAATCAGTGAGAAAACACTGAGTTCAGGATTTTACCAAGAACTGTGTTTTACTTATGTGTATGTATACATGGCAAAATGGGACTCCCATTTCAGTTTGGGGTAATATCACTATATTACATATAACACTCCTCATTCGATTAGCTTATCCAGACCCATTTATCTGCCAATGCAGGACTGCTCCTTACCATACATTTCCTAGCAATGCATTTCTAAATTGCTCATTTTAAGATTTAAAAATATAAATATTCCACTTACAGAGAATTAGAATGAGAAGCTCTCAGCAATGGGGTAGAAACAGTTGAGCCATTGTGTGGTAGCTTTGGTGATGAAGGTAAAGAAGAATCAGTCATCTCCTCAATATCTGAATGAGAAGATGCTGACTTAGGGGATTTCTTTTTACCAAATGCTTGCTTGAAGGAGCTTCGTAACTGAAACAACACAATCATAACAGCAGAGACATCATAAAGAATGCATCTAAGCAATAAATTAACCCACAAAATAAAAACTCTAGCATGCAACTCTTTCCAACAAAATGACAACAAATACTTCACAGTTTTTTTGGGGGGAAATGATTAATCTTACAATTATATGAGATTAATAAGGAAATCTAGAATAAACTCTTGAAAGGCTGGATATTGATGTTTTTAGAGTATCTCCCTCACAAGAAATACTGAATTCCATTCAACACAAGAAACTTTGCAACAATAGTTTCAGCACAAGAAACTACTGCAACTTGCAGTTATAAAGCAACATGGCTCAGACAAGATTATTGATGCTGACAGGGTTAGTTATATAAAAAAATGGATGGGTTAGCTTTGTATTTTATAGTTTAAAGTAGGTCTTCCTTACCTCATTGACCTGCCAGAGGAAGCGCAAGCAAAAGGGAAGGGGGAAGGAAAAAAGACAAGTTTTAACAGAGAAAGCCAGTGACGGGGAAAGCTTTGGATTTCTCAGACAAACGTGACCAATAAACAACAAACACACCACAAATAATTTTAAAAAGCAATCAGGTGTATATGGCACTATATAGTCTCTAAAAAGGAGGCCTTCAGATACATGATCATTTCACATCATATGAGGTACAGCACACAGATCTGAATCTCTATACTTTCTAACTCTTATTCTCTCCATGGCTAGTACTCTCTCTGAGTTGCTGAGGCACTGGTACACTGTGTCTTCTTTCAAGGGGTAAATACTTCATCAGGTTACAATTTTCAGCCTTCTCTACCCTTCTGCCACTAAGAAGTCCTTTCAGTAGGAATCCCACCTACAAAATCACTAAAATATCAACCATGATTATTGCTAAACTGGTAACTCACGTGTTTTATAAGGAATAATATACTTTAAATTGCAAAATTTTCCAAGAACAACGTGTCTCGGAAGAACTTTTATTTTAGCCTGAAGGTAATATTTCACAAAGTAATTAGACATTCTGAGTTTAGAAAAGATCTCACAAATAAGTGAAATCAACACACTATTCATCTATTCACCCCAACTTCAGTAAAACCCTATACATTCATCTTTTTCACAATAAATTAACATCCTCTAATTCACTCTAAGGACAGTGGCATGACAAATGAGATACATAGCTTGGTGCTAGGAGGAAAACTTCTAGACCTTGGAAAGATAAAATAACTAATAAAGTCTGAAAATATATGGTGATGTGTTAAGATCATGGCTAATATTTACAGATCATATAAGATTAATCTAACTGATGTGAAAAGGACTCATTAACTGTTTACAAGGAGGAAAGAAGCCAAAGTCCACCTTGCCAGTAGAGTGCCCCAACAAGTAACACATAAGACAGTACTGTGAGCATTTGAAGAAGCCACTATGTTCATTCAACCCAAGGTTTTGGAAGATGGGGGAGGGGAGAGAAAGTGTTATGATTAAAATATTGAAGTGAACCATTGGGATAGAAAAGATTCATTAAAATGAGATTCTGTTCAAGTAAAATGTTGCACTCTCATGGTACAAAGAGAGTGTCATACACAATTATAACAGAATTACTGATATTTTTACAACAAATGTTCACAAGAGCAAACTATTACATTTTATAGCAGCATATTTATAATTTCAGTGTGCTAAGGATCCAGGAAGATTTATGTTGAGTGGGAACAAGGATGTGGAGTGCTTTACTGACTACATTACAGGAACTAAGTATTTTAGTCCAAACTAAAATAAAGCGAATGTTACTACAGCAGCAAAGGTCTAATTAAAAATGGAGTTAATACTGTGTACCTTTCCTCCAGTGTACGGTACCTTGTATAGAATACATGATGAGCAAAGAAAGAGAAGTGGGAAGTGAAAGATGATTATTCTGAAACCTTTGGAAGAAACTTTTATCACAAGAGAACTTTAAAAACTGATTTGATTTAAAAATTCCCTGGTAGCATTCAGAACATAGGCCATGGTAAAAGTCAATGAATGGTCTATGCACTGAGAAGAGGAAAGCAATAAAGAGCTAAGAGGCTTAGTCTTCCTTTACTGTGAATGTTTCTTTTAATATATGTACTTGGAGTTTTCTCTAATGTTTTACATTAATAGTCTACACAATGTATGTTTCTTAGCCAAGATTAGTCTTTGATACTGTAACTTCAGGTTTTATGACTGGCCTTTTGGCTAGTGAAGATAATTTTTCTTCCTATGCAGAAGGCCAGCACAAGCATATGCATCAGTCTTTAAAATAGGGCGTAAGTGTGTTTTAAGTGGTGCAAAGTCCTTGTGCTGACACGATGCACAAGGGTTAATTTTGCTCTAGATGTTCGTGGGACCATTTTATATTCATTTCACACAATCTCCTGAAATACACTCACCCAGTTTTTCCTCTTCTTTTTCTTTGAATCACTCTCTATGTTGCTTCCCACACTGGAGTGACTGGTAGCACTGTTGATACTAGAGACACTGTCTGAAGAGTGTTGCCTTCTGATCCGCAGGTCAGTAGGTTGGGCAGTCCCAGTACCTGAACATTAGGAGAGATATAGTGAAATTTACTCAAGATATTTCAAATATCTCCACTGGTCACTACAAACGTGTTTTAGGAATTAACCACATTTAGAATCACTTGCACAAAATGGTGCATTGAATGGTTCACAGCAGCATTCCTTGTTCTCATGGCACAATTAATATCTCACATATGAGCCTGCAAACCTTTCCTCATGCAGATGGTTCTAATTTAAATCAGTGAGACTAGTTATATGGGGATCAGACCCTTGCTTTGCCCTGGACATTAAAAAAATATATTTAACAAAGAATCAGGCGATTGCTTCAAGATTTCTCAGTATCCACAACTCTCAAAAGGGTGGATTCTGTTCTTCTATTGTGCTGCTGTGTAGAGATGAGATTCTGAAATGCTTACATTGAATTTGAGTAACATATCAACTGCAACTGCAGGCAGCAAAGGTTTTTTTTCAGTGCTTAGTAGACAGTAAATGAGAGGTGTGACAATAGTTTACATTTAAATAAAAGGTACCCATGAAAATCATAGGACTTTTTATCAAAGCAGGAGCAAATATAGTTGATGATATATACAAAGCCAGTCTCTGGCAAGGTAGATTACATCAGCTGTTACCAAGGGGACTAATGTCTCCGGAGTGCCATACAGCTGTTAAAAGTAGAGTCTGCCTCTTTACCCTTGCAGGTGAGCTCAGGTGTGTTAATTACTCCATTAATGGCAGCTTGGGCAGCAGCATTTTGCCTTTTCAGAAGTTCGATGGTTTTCCTTAACTCATTCAGTTCTGAATCCTGGAATGAAAAAGAAACCGATGTCTATAAATTTTGATTCCATATAACTGTTCCCAAGCAGCCTCCTTTAAATCAGGATTTAAGTGTCTGGTGAATGCTTTGAGGAGCTTAAGAAACATGCTGAGGCTTGGTGCGTGGTGTATACTACACTATTATTAACTGGACCTTTAAAAGCACGCTATGTGGAAAAATGATTGTGTATTAAAGTAGCACTAAAACTGATGATTGCACAGTGTTTAGTAATTTTTTATAACATTTTTACTGGATGTATGAAAGTATGTGTTGGGAAGAAGACAAACTGTAATAAAATGGAATAACTAGCACTTCTTATGTTCAGAGCAACATATAATCATTATCTAATCAATCCTTACATCTCCCCTGTAAGGTAAGCAAGCAATTTTACAGGTTTGGAAACCAAGGCAGAAAGGGCATCATTGTCTCAGTGTTGAAAATAATACTCCAGAATGATCAAGGTTCCCATCCTTGTGCTATTATCCCATCAATCACATACACATTTTTATTTTAAAATACAAATGAAAGGTTTAGTTTCTTTCCTAAGAACGTAAGAATGGACATAAAGGCTCAGACCAATGGTCCATCTAGCCCATTATTCTGCCTTTACACAGTGACCAGTTCCAGATGCTTCTGAGTAAGGATGTAAAATTCTGTTTAATCAGTTAACCAGTTAAACATTATGTTTAATGGGATAACCACTTAAACAAGGGCAGGTGGAGGGTAGGGAGGCGGGCTGGAGAGCCCCTTACCCTGGCCTGGCCTGGAGCTGCACCCTGCCCATACCAAATCGGGGGCTGCTCCAGTCCAGCTGGGCCATCAGTTAACTGGTAACTGGAAAGCATCACCCAGTGAGGGTGATGCTTGCCAGTTAGCCATTGACATACCTACTTCTGAGGGAATGAACGGAACAGGGCAACTTACCACATCTGTAGGACAGGTTTCATTAAAACCACCACTGATGTGAATTATTTTTTAGAAATCACTTGGTCTTCCCCTGCCTTTGGGGTGTGTGCATCTACACATATGCATACTGAATAAATGTTTCTCAAACTTGCCTTTTGCTCTGCTGTCATAGTCAGACTCTGTAGTCTAATGGTCATGTTTCCAAGGCTCTGTTCAAACGCTGCTACAAGGTGAGCCTGAAAATAAAGTGACAATGTCAAATGAAAACTGTTCTCTCCACCAAATAAAACAGGTTAGTAGACCTGAGAGAAGAAGACTGAAGGGGGACCTGATAAAAATCTTCAAAGTATATTAAAGGCTGTTATTAAGAACAATGGTGAGCAATTTAGGAAAAAGTCTCAATCTAAGAATAGTTAGATACTGGAATAATCTTCCAAGGAAGGTAATGGAACCCCTGTCAATGGAGGATTTTAAGGACAATTTAGACAAACACCTGTCAGGGATGGGTAACACATGATTCTGCCTCAGCACAAGGCAGATGATCTGTCAAGGTCACTTGCTGGCCTGCATTTCTATGATTCCATGTCATGTTAGTTTCTCATAAATATTAAATGCACAGATACAATATGCTTTTGAAAGGGGGAAGGCAATGACTAAGTTTGCTGGCAAATGCTAGTGACTGCAGTTAGAACTGTTGCTGGCTTCTTCTTGACATGCCATTATCTTTAAAAAATTGTTAAAATGTAATTAGAGTTTGAATACTTTATATATTATCAACCCAGGAAATAATTATCTAATTATATTACATATATAATTTAATCAGCATGATAACCAATCTCTTTTAATAACAAAAGAAATCCTGCATGATAATATTATGTGTGATGACTGTAATATATTAGAATATAAATACTATATACTGAGAAGAATGCATTTTCAAAAGTTGAAGTATAGGGGTTGCAGGGGTAGAGAGGAGAAAGGTGCTTACAGTAAATCTAAGCTGCTTTATTTAGTGGGGAATATATCTGCAACGTGTACATTCAACATTCTCATCCTATCTATCTCAGTAGATTATGAAAGGAGAATTTTTGTCTCTTTGTCCAGATGTTATCTGGAGTTGGGAGCCGTAATTACTGAAGACTTATTCTATAAGAGATACTTGTCTAGTCTCATTGCTTGAAGCTAAATGAAGACAAATATTTCTGTTACACACTTCTACCCAGGAGTCTTCACAACAATGACTGATGGTACCTAATCCACCTTGTTATAAATGGCAGTAGTTAAATCCCACAGGATGGAGTTTCCATCTTAAAACAGTTTTCATTCTAACCTGAACTGTATTTGATAAATATCAGCATTTAGCCCATGCAAAGCAAAACCCTGATATCTCAACACTTTGCTCATTGTTCACTTTTCAGGACCTATTTCTCTTAATAACCCAACATTTTCTTTTTAAATAGCCCTTCCTTGCTAGACTAGGCATTATTTTTGAGCTTCTGATTCAAATTTCCCAGAACTAAGGTGGTGTTCACATCTGGATTGTTTTATTAAAGTCATTAAAGTGACAGGGGCCAGAGTAATGAAGTTTGGAATTTTAGATGTTTGTCTGAATGGCCCCAAAGTTCTCATTTGACCCTTTTGCTGATCTTTTTTTGTTGAAAAAACAAAACACCAGTGAGCAGTAGGAACTGAATGTGTCATCTATAACACACTAAACATCCTTACAATCTGCAGAGGAAAAACAATCACATTTAATACATAGTTTCTGTCCAGAAGAGAGAGATTGGAATACAGTAGTAAGAATTAACTTAATTATAAAAAAGAATAATTTTTTCAGTGCAATGCCAGAATAAGTAGGGTATGAATTTAAAAAGGATTAAGTATTCCCAATATATTTCATCTGTGTATGGTTCTACCTTGGAATAAGAATGTCTTATTTCAAATTATTTTACTTTACTTAGATTAAGATAATTTCGAATAAAACACACTTATTCTAGAATAAGTGTGTTCACACATGGATTTAATCCTAAATATATACATCTGTAGACAAACCTTTAATATACAAAATACTTGACCATCTTGTGCCACAGTAATAGATGATAAAAATAAACTAATGATATTTTATACTCACTGTGGAAGTACAAATTGTGTGTGAGTGCATAATTAAATCTGTCCATTACAGAAAAGGTTACTCTCTCATCTACGTATATACAGAATGGTAAAATCTTTCATGTAGCAATTCCAGACTTGTTCTCCGTCAGCACATATTTGACTTATCCCAAATAACTGTTCTCACACTCACAATGAAAACAAACATGGATGGTACAATAATGTGAGGATATATCTGGCTGTTACTCCCCTCAGGCCCTATGAAAATAAACAGAGCTGACACTTGTGAGAAAAATGGCTGAAAATAAAACAAGTTAAATACCCACTACATGTGTTGGAAAACCAAAATGTTTATTTTAAAAACACTGGATTGAATAATTTCTTTGGGGAAGGCAGAAGGGAAGCTATTTTTTCAATAACAATGAGGAATATCATTTAAAATGATTGAGAAAGTAAACAAAAATTATGGTGAATGGGACTGAATGGATCAAGGGATATATAAATGGATACAGAGCCTTTCAATTTTCAGTTGCCCTTTTGAACCCACTTAAAGTTGTTCACAAGTTGTTATTATCTGGTAATTGTTTAGTGGCACATCAGGGTTCCCAACCCTCCAGAACTGTCCTACAATCTTCAGGAATTAGAGGTTAATCTTTAATTAAAGATTATGTCATAGGACAAAACCTTCAGGAATATGTCTAACCAAAACTGGCAACTCTATCAGCGGGTTAAAGGAAATAGGGTGGTGAGCCTGGGTCACTTTTTAGTGAAAACAAACCCATTCCACAAAATTGTCACTACAGCAGTGCAAAAGGAAAAGGAAAAAAGAAAATAGTAAAAGTTTCTAATTTTATAAAAATCACATTTTATAAAAAACTTAACATGGATAGTCTGTATAGACAATGGCTTTATAAGTACCAGACAGAAATATTTCGGGGCTAGAAGTTTCTGTTTCTGTTGCAGGATGCTGAATGGCTTCTTAGTATAGACAAAGGAGGAAGGTAATTGCTGCCCTGGAGAGAAACTTTCTTCTCTACAATTTGAAGAGGTTACTCTTCCAAATCAGCAGGCAGAGCAGGCTCCTTGAGTGCAAAATGGAGCTGCAGTTTAATTTGTTATAAGGAACAGAAGCTGGGGTAATTCAAGAATAGTCTGTCAGCAAAAAACCAAACTTAAGAAAATTCTGTAAAAGAATCAATCTGAATTTAAGAAAGCAAAGCCAACTTTTCTGTAGACACAGTGAAAGATGAGTTTAAAAAGATATTAGCTACAAATGAGGGCATTTGAATGTAGTCAGGTATTTGCATCTGCAGAGCAAACTTAACTTTCATTTTGGGGTTTGTTTTGGGGTTTTTTTTTTTGCTCCTGGCATGCAGCAAAGAGCTAAATGTAGCCTTTTCTTTCCTTAACCTGTTTGCTAAGTATTTAGTTGTCTCCCCTTTCTATTTTTTAAGTTTTTTGAAGTAGTATGATGCTAGATTAGATTACATCATCTATGGCCAACACACTGACCTACATTAGCTCTAGTTTAATTTTTCACTTAGTCAAACCCATTTCACATGTCCGGTCATTTGCTATTACTGCCCATTCAATAGCTAATAGCCAGGATTTCCTCTTTGGTAACTGAGTTCTCGTATCTACCCTGTCCCATGATCCTAGAATATGGATATGACATGGTCACTATTCATTTTTAACTTATTAACATTGGAATCATTTATTTCTGCAGTTAATTTTTGGGTTTTGTTAACTAGAATTTCAGGCACCTGTGATTACACGAAGTTGTCTCAATGGGGATTAAAATCCCAATGTATCCTTGGTTTTCAATCCTTTGTTCCAAACAGCATGCAAAGATAAGCTATGTCTAGACAAGAGGCTTCTTTAAGAAGAAGCTTTTCCAGAAGAGATCTTCCAGAAAAACATCTTCTGAAAGAGAGCGTCTACACAGCAAAAGTGCATCAAAAAAGTGATCTGCTTTCTCGAAAGATAACATCCATATTGATTGGATACTATCTCACATTTAAGTTGTGATTACTATGGACGGAGTGGCCACAAGGGCACCTGTGCTTTTTCCTGAATGCCTCTTCCCTATCCACACGCGCCTTTTTCCGCAAGAGCTCTTTCGGAAAAAGGCTTCTTCCTTGTACAAAGAGGTTTACCGCAGCCGGAAAAACCACTGCATTCTTTCGACTTTCTGTCGAAAGAACGAAAATGCAGTGTGGATATAACTGTGTTTTTTTCCAGAAAAACATTCGTTTTCCCAGAAAAACTCTGCAGCGTAGACATACTCATAGTTATGCCCTTTCATGGCAGTGAATATTCCTCAAAGCAAACAAGTGAAAACAGAGCATACTCTGATTTAAATCAGATTTATTATGCTTCTTAGCTCTTGACTCAAACTTATTAGCAGGGTCCCTTTTGTGTGTCAGTTTTGCCTATCTTTGCCATCAACCCACAATGTTGCATGGTTTGTATACTATAGGAAAACATAATTCATTTAAATTAGGCTTCCCATTTTTCATCTGCACCCCTGGTAATTATTATGTGCCTCTTATGGCCTCTTTAACATGTGTGTGAATGCAAGCCCTATTTTTATGAGGAGGACTGAGTCTTCCAAGAATTTCTTTCGGTATTAACCAAAACTATGCACCTACGACGGAAACAGTCAAATCAGAATAATTGTATTTAATGATATTTTTAAAAAAAACTATTGATCACTAGGATAGAAAATTTGTTTCCTGAATGATTCAACATAAGAACAGCCATACTGGGTCAGACCAAAGGTCTATCTAGCCCAGTATTCTGTCTGCCAACAGTGGCCAATGCCAAATGCCCCATAGGGAGGGAACATAACAGGTGATCCTCACATGAGCCCTCTCCTGTCACCCATTTCTAGACAAACAGAGGCTAGGGACACCATTCCTACCCATCCATTGATGGACCTAACCTCCATGAATTTATCTAGATCTTTTTTGAACCCTTTTTTGACTCAAAATGCATATATTTATTTTTAACACCAATGTGTGATCTGAATTGATTATAACAGACTAGTGATCCTATTACCAATTAAGAAAGCTGGGATGGTGATTTGAGCATTACATAATTCATCTATCAGCCTCTATTTTCCTGAATTGTACTCACATTGGCAGTCAACTGAGTTGTTAGAGCTGACACCTTCTCCTGGGATGCATCCAACTCCCTTCGTAGCTTGCGAATCTAAATATTGTATTTAAAAGATTACCTTATTGTACCATAATCTACAGAATTAGAGGAGACAGACACCCATGCAAAGTGTCTAGACTGAAAGTTAATTTTTACAAAATCCTATTGCTACTTACCTCTGATTGGCATTTTTCTTCCGGCTGCAAAAAAAGGAAAAAAAAAAAGGAAAAAACATGCAAGGAAGTTCATTATTAGCTTATGCCAAATTTGCTACATGTAAAACTCAAAATAGATATTTTTATTTATTACTTATTGATACAGCATACAGAGGTATTTGCACGCAATGTTATTCACATGAATATTTCCACTGGCTCCCACCATGTTCATCATTAAAACCCCTTATGAATATTGACGTTATACCAACTTACATCAATCACATTAGTTCACTGTCGCAATGAATTTTTGGACTTTAAAATTCTAAACAAATTGAAGTTTTTACTAGAAAGAAAACTGCAAAATTTCACAACTTTGGGTTTTTTGTTTGAATGTACACCAGTCTGATGAAACAGAAGTAAAATATAGGAATATCTCATGTGTTTAGTTTTAAAATTTCATTGTGAATATTTTGAAGTGTCTTAATATTATGCTCTTTTGCCACAGGTTATGACTGTATCTAATAAAAATATCTGACAAAGGCTAATGTAAGAGCAGTGTGGGAACTAAACTTCATTTGTAAGCACTACTTCCTATGGCTTTAAAAACACCATGCCACAAAAAGGACTGATCAATTGCCTTTGATGGGCTTTGCAGGTTCTCAAAGCTTAGGTTTTTGGGACACTTGAATAACGTAGGAGGAACTGCAAGGTTATTGTAGAGTTGGGTTGCAGTACTTCTATCCTTATTTCTGTGTTGCTGCTGCTACTGCTGATGGCAGCTCTGCCTTCAGAGCTGAGCTGCTGGAGAGTGGTGGCTGCAGACCAGGAGTTCTGATCTGAAGGCAGAGCCACCACCAGCAGCACAGAAATAAAGAAGCTACGGTGGAATGCTGCCATACCCACTTCTGCAATGCTGCCTGGAGAGCTGGGCCTTCAGTCAGCAGCCGCCACTCTCTGGCTCTCACGGTCTGAAAGCAGCAGCACAGAGCCCTTACTCCTTCACTGCCCCCTACACACACATGCACAGGGTTGCCAGATGGTTTCAACAAAAATACCGGACACACTTGACGTTACATTACAATCTGCATTACATCTTATTTAGAAAATACTGGACATTTATATTTTCTCAATTTGTTTCCCAAACAGAAAGCTCAAATACTGGACTGTCCGGTTCAAAACCGGACACCTGGCAACCCTAAAGGGTGGCAATGCTGTGACCCCTTAAAATCACCATGGCACCCCCCTAAATTACCTTTTGGATCAGGACCCTCAATTTGAGAAACACTGGTCTCCCCCATGAAATCTGTACAGTAGAGGGTAAAAGATTCTATGTGGGGAGACCAGATTTTGCTGTCTATGGCCATGAATTTGGTAGGGCCCTATCTATAAGGGTCAGGTTGTGGCCCAGTTCTCTGTGGCTGCACATGTAATAAGACTCCTCACACCTCCTCCTGGAGGCACAAGATGAGAGAATTTAGGCTACATGCCCAATGTTCCTTTCCTTTATGCAACTGGCCAGGGAGTATATGGCACTTTAGCTCCACTAACCTATCCACCAGTCTGAAGCCAAGTTGGAACTTAGGCTGGGCTAAGTTGTCTATGACTAGTCAGAACCAGTAGCAGATGACTAATGTCAACCTGCTAGGCACAAGGATAGAATTATCCCTTCCTTGGGCAGCATAGCTATTAACTACCACTTACATAGGACACAAGGAAAAGGGTGCTAAACATAATGGTGGTTTAGTGGTTACAGGACTGGACTGAGACTCAGGAGATCTGGGTTCAGGTTCTAGCACATAATGTTTGTGACACTGGGCAAATCACAGTTGCTCTATATCTCAATTTCCCCCTCTGTAAGGAGATAACATTTCTATATTCCACAAACAAGTTGTGAAGAAAAATTTGATAACAGTTATGAGGCATCGGATAGCAGAGTCATGGGAGGGTAGACACATACAAGTACTAAATCAGTGCACAAGTCAAAGTTACTATTAAATATAATTACTTTCCACTGCGGATCAGATGGTAAATCTGTGGCTACTAAAAAAGGGCAGTTACTAAGTCAACAGCTAAGCATAAATCTAAGGTAGATCTAAAGTTAAACTGCTATGTCATTTTTAAACTTCTCCAGGACTAATCATTACAATTACACAAGCCTAAGCTACGCTATTAACAAAAACATCACTGCTTAGACTAAGAGAGTAGAAAACTGAAGCTCAAGCAGTAGTTGTAGCTGCTTCTGGTGGCTCATAATATCATTATGAACAATAGCATAGAGCAACAGCCTGTTTGTCATCCATCCCCAGGTTATCATTCATTACCATGGTGTCCCTGCTACCCATACCACATGCATAGCCCACTAACAGTTAAATAGACATCTGGAAACATAATTTGTTGATTGCAAGAGCCGTTAACATCAGTCATCAATAAACTGAACACTTCCACGTTTCTCTTCATGAACCATAGTTAAATGTGACCTTTAATTTAATAGGCCTAACAATCCTCTCAATTACCATGTCCAGCTAAATTAAGGAGGGATCAGATCCACTGTGTTTAAATTCTGCTGCTCTAAAGTTCTAATGCCATAATTCCCCCAATGCCAATTATATTCAGTGTTTAGAATAGTAAACTTTAAATACATCTTACATTTACACGCACCATTATGTGACCATAATTACTTTTGGAAGAGAAGGAGAAATGCTAATTCACGCAGTGAGCACTTATGTAGTGTCCTTGTTTTCAATGGAATTAGTTATATGAATAAATGTTCACCAATTTGAGGAAGTGCTCTACAGTTAATCCTTTGTAAATTTTAATTTCAGGTAATTGGATTACAATCTAAGGTGATATAGCTATAGTTCTATTTCTTAATATCCAAAAGGTAACAAATTCTCTGTTTTAGGACATGATCATGCAACTCTTTCATGCAGCAAATATCACTGACTTGAAAAGTACTACTTGCTTAAATAAAAATTGCGGAACCAGGTCCTTAAAGATACTGTTAATAAGAATAGGTTTGTTTCAAATACGGATGCATAGTAGATGTGTGGTTGTATCATACTTTCATACCAAGGTCTAAGGTCCTCTATTAACACAAATTCATGATTGCACTGTTGTTCGTTGTTTTTAAAAGGCCTGAATGCTGGTTCAGATTTTCAGCCATTACTCAGATATATTTCCGTTAGTAACCTCTACTACTACAAATTCAGAAGATAGATACTTTTGTGAAAATGTTAGAAGAAAATAATATAAGACACTTTTAAAATATACTATAACTATATTATTTGCTCCCAAAATAGCATTACATCTTCTGTCAGATTATTAAGTGACTATGCAATTATGACTTTTAAAACAAAAACTCTTGGCAAAATGAGAAGTAAAGTCTTCATTGCAATCATTAAAATCCATTGCATTTAAGACATTCTTAAAGACTTTTTAATTAGCAGATCACTGCACTATCAGACTGAAATGGATTTATCTACTGAGTCCACGTGGATGCTGTTGGCACAAAAGACTAAGGCTGTGTCTAGACTGGCATGATTTTGCGGAAATACTTTTAATGGAAAAGTTTTTCCGTTAAAAGTATTTCCGCAAAAGAGTGTCTAGATTGGCACGGATGCTTTTGTGCAAACAGTGCTTTTGCGCAAAAGCATCTGTGCCCAGTATAGACGTGCTTTTGCACAAGAAAGTTCCGATGGCCATTTTAGCCATCGGGCTTTCTTGCGCAAAAAATTAAGGTCCCGGTCTATACTGGCCCTCTTGCGCAAGTATTCTTGCGCAAGAGGGCTTATCCCTGAGCGGGAGCATCAAAGTATCTGTGCAAGGAGCACTGAATTCTTACATTAGAACGTCAGTGCTCTTGCGCAAATTCAAGAGGCCAGTGTAGACAGCTGGCAAGTTTTGTGCAAAAGCAAGTGCTTTTGCGCAAAATCTTGCCAGTCTAGATGCACCCCAAGGTTATCCATTATGGTCTTTTGTATCAAGACCTCCTTAGATTGTTGTGGACTAACTCCTGCTTCTGAGCCATTAGGGTCTCTCTCAGGCTAACATGAATATGGTGATAAATATCCATGAACCTCTTCTAGGGAACATAAAAAATACTTCCCATAAATAGCATACATTATTTATGCTTACATGCAAAGAGCCATCTTCTTTACATGGCAAAAGCAATTAGCACACTTAGTCCAAACTATTTACTTTTTTATTTAAAAAAATTATACAACAGCAAAATAATATATTTACGAGTGGGTTCTCAAACCTTTTGGCCTGTGGTCCACCCAACTCAATGCAAACCTTTTTGCAGACCATCAACCAGTCACCCATGGCTGGGAGGTTGGGTGAAGGAGTGGACTGGGGTGGGAGGTCTGGTTGAGAGGAAGGGTGCAGGGATGGGTGGGGTTTGTGTGAGGAGGATAAAAGTAGGGGTCTGGGCATGAGCTTACCTGGGTCCCACCCCCCGCTGTATCCAGGTACCATCCCCTGCTGCCCTCACTGGGATTCAGCCAATGGGACCAGTGTTGAAAGCCTCTAAGGAAGCAGTTTCCTGAGCTGCTGTTTCATCGGCTGGGGGGCAGGGAAGGGGAGGGGCAGTGTGCAGAGTGGCTTCCTACCCCAGCAAGCCAAATTCAGCCCACAAGGCTCAGGGCTCTCCAACCCACAGCAGGAAGCCGGTGCTAGTGCTCCAACCTTGCAGAGGACATGTGGGGCTGAATCACTAGCATGGGCTCTCTGCTGCAAGGGAGGGTTATGCTCCAAGCCCGCGGGCCACCTGCAATATGGCTGAGGACCACACTTTGACAACCACTTGTATATTTAGTATTACTTTTCCTCAGCAGACTCCTGCTGAAAGTTTACATTTCATGACACTCACCGTTGAATAAATAGATGATGTACTGGACACCAAGGAGAGAGAGGATCCATGCACTAAAGAAATGATAAAATAAACAAGTTGCATATCTGTTGGCAATACAGTAAGCACAGAGTGGAATCATATACAGAGCATTCACTGCAGATTTTCCCACCCACTGAGAGCATATTTTCATAAAAATGTAATCAAAACTGAATCATTCATCTCAAACTTTTTACTGTAGGACAAATCCTGATACTTGTGCAAAGATTTAAGTTGAAATTGCTAAAGAAAGAAAGGAGTTACATAAAATGCCTTCAGACAGGAAAAAATCATTTGGCTCTTGTAACTCAAATCATTTTTCATATAAAAGCAACAACATTCATCCATTAGCCTTCTGACTGAGTGACTTGAAGCCAGTAGGAGCTTATCACCCATATCCGAGCAGAGAATTTGACCCCCCGACAGCTCTACTAAAAATAGAATGCCATTTCATATAAGCTGCCATTTTCATATTCAGCACCTCCAGATATAACACATTTTAGCATGTCAACTGAGAACATACAAGCCCTGGCTGTATTTCAATCTTAATACTAAAAGCTTCACTGAAAGCACAATTAGGACCTTTGGGACACACTCATTGCTTCTTCTGAGGCATGATTTGCATGGAGGCAGATGTATTTTTTATCTGAGGAGGAATTTAGTAAGGAGTGTTGAATGAGGATATCATTAAGACCTTAATTCTTCCTCTTTACATATACATCTTATTCAGATTAACAGACATGGGCCATGTTGAAAGACTCAAAGATTGTTTCTAGTATATTTTTGTCCCAAAATACAGGATAAGTGGCCAAATTCAGCTTTATTACATGTTAGTAACTGTGGATTGATTAACCAAAGTCAATGAAATAATTTCAGTATAAATCCAGAGTATAATTTGCTCTTTCCTAAAACCTATCAGTCTTTATCAACACTTAAGAGTGAAATTCTGTCCTCACCAAAAATATTCCCATTAACTTCACTGGGGCCAGAATTTCACCATTAGGCATTATGCGTGCTATCAGTGACGTAGCAATGTTGTACACTCCCACAGAAAAGCCTGTAGATAGAAAGAGCAACCAGCCCAGGCAACCATGATTTATTTTGTACGGGTTTTCAATGTGATTTATTTTGAAAAGCTTTTCATTGGCTGGATTCCTTTAAGAGAGAGGGCTTCAGAGATACAGCGATGGTAAGGGACTGACATCATAGGACCTTTGCATGAATATAAACTCCATATCCTACCATATCCCACAGCAGCAACATAATTTATTTTAAAAAAATGAAATTTAACAATAAAAATGCCTAGAATTCAACCTTCAAGACATTTCAATACTAATAGTAAGTTTCTCCCAACTTGTATATTAAATTTCACCATTTTTGGTTCAATATTAAACTGGTATGGTAAAATATTTTGCATAGTTCAATATGTACGCATTCAGTTTTTCTGATCCACATGAAATTGTACAATTCTGACTGCATATTTGGCATAAACCTTTTGGATTATTGTTCTGATTGTTAATATAAACATGTAGCATACTAACTGATTGACACTGAAAGGTAGATTTATGAAAAGCGGAGAAAAGAGAAAATCATATTAGCCTATGATTTAACTGTCTAAGCTAAAACTCAAAATGCACCCAGAAAAATGTACCCTGTTTAAAATTCTTCCATTAAAATATGTTATCCTTTTGCCTCCACCAAATAGCAATTCAGCAAAGTCCTTACAATTTGCTTGTCTTTCTTTTACTGCATTTTATAAGTCTAATCCAGTGTTTCTCAAAGGGGTCCGTGAAACCACTTTGAGATACATGCTAACTGGCCATGCCTGTTTGTTTACTTACTGGCACTGCGGCCACAGAGCCTCGTGGCTCCCATTGGCTCTGGTTTGCCGTTTTCAGTCAAGGGGAGCTGCAGGAAGTGGTGGCCTGGCCCATGCCACTTCCCACGCCTCCCTTTGGCTGCAAACAGAGAACCGGAGCCAATAGGAGCTGTGGACCACTTTGAGAAACACTGGCCTAAATTCAGATTTAGGCCATATTTGAATGGCTTAAACTCACTGAAATCAATGGGATTCTTTCTATTAATAGTAATAGGCTTTGGATACTGCCTTACATTTCTTTTCTTCTCCATTTCCAAATTCAATTTTCAGTAATTTAATTGGTAGGATTATAAACCTGATTGTATGCCCATTTAAATCAAAGGAGCTTCTTCCATTGATTTCAGTTTAAACCATTTCCAGACCATTAGGAGTGCCTGCACAAGCTTGAGTTACCTTCTTCAAAGCCATCACGGAATGACCCAGAGCGGCTCATAGTTCTACTCTTCTCATCTAGTGACATTGAGCTATTGCGGAAGCGTGTGTCACTGTAAGGATCATAAGGACCATCTGCATTGGAAAGGCTGTGTGTCCGTAGCATGGTTGGATTTGACAAGCTCATCTGGACCGCAGTAGTAGGGCTTGCTAAAAAGTAAGGAATATATAGTAGAACAGAAAATTCACATATTTATTTCTTGGGCAGCTACCAAAAAAAAAAAAAAAAAAAGGATTGGATTTAAAAGTACCGGTAGCTACAAATTCAAATAAGTTTAGTTTCATAATAGTCCTGTATTTCTCAATTGTTGTTTTCTAGGAAGGGATCTCAAAAGATACAACTGAGTGATAATACATACATACAGGTTGAACCTCTCTAGTCCAGCACCCTCGGGACCTGACCAGTGCTGAACTAGAGCATTTGACAAACCATGGAAGATCAATATTGTCTATCAGCATCACCAACACTTCCACTGCTTATTGGGCTCTTAAAGGACATTTAGAGGTAAGTGAGAGCTAAATAACAGCACAGAACACTGAGAGCCAGAACTGGTGGCTGTAAACAAACTGTATGGGACTCCAGGAAACTTAGCCACACTCATGATAGGTAGAAATACGGCTAACAAAAATCATTCTGGACTATGGATGTTCTGTACCAGAGAGTGCCAGACTAGAGAGGCTCAACCTGTTTATGCACACAGAACATATAGCTCAAGGGCTTTATACAACTATCACCCCTGCCTCAAATACCCCTTGAGGACCAATGTTGTTTAGAATATGTAAGTTCTAAATCTCGGACTACCATTTTTCTGAATTATATGTGTATGTACATGCACTAAATTATGCCTGTTTATTATTAATCAGTCACTTTGTGGAGAAAATTAAAAACCTCAGCCAAACTTGCCATCTAGCAGTCTGATGTTCCATTATGTAGTGATGTTAAATTTTGATTTTCCATCGATTAGTCAATTAGTCGATAAGCAGGGGAGCCACAATGGGGTTAGCTCCCAGCCCTAGAACCTAACCCTGTTATGCCTCTGCATTTCAAATTAAGAGCCCCCCCTTTAAAAGGTTGAAGTGCAGTAGGGGGTACTTTGTGTAAGCCAGGACAGCTAATTCCCAGCTCGCGCCGGATTCCCCCCACTGCGCACCAGCCTTTTATATGTATTAAGAGTCTGCAGGCTCTTAATACATTTAAAAAGCAGAAGCACAGAATCTGGGACTGGGCACGAGCTGGGAATCAGCTGATTCCCAGCTTGCGCCTGGTACCCGCAACACTCCTGCCTCCTCTGTCCCCCGCAGAGATAGTGCTGGGGGGAACCTGATAGAGGCAGCAAGGAAGGGGGAACATGACTAGTCAAGGGACTAGTTTACTATCTGATAAGCTTTTGCTTATCGGATAGTCAACTAGTCGCTTACAACCCTACCATTAGGTTTGTTACCATTCACTTGTTTCTCTGAGAAAAACAATTGATTAAGAGTCAAGTTGAAGACTTGACTGCTGGGTCCTATTTCTGCCTGGTCTATTGATATCATAATTTCATATCTGGTATTATGTTTTCTTGGTGTATTGGGGTTCATCTGTCAGGATAAATATAAGCTTCAAAGGGGTAGCCAAGTTAGTCTGTAACAGAAAAACTTAAAAAACAACAATAGTCTAGCAGCACCTTAAAGACTCAGAAAACATGTAGATGGTATTGTGATAGAGATGCAGCCGTGTTAGTCTGGTCTAGCTGAAACAAAAGACAGAACTATGTAGCACTTTAAAGACTAACAAGATAGTTTATTAGGTGATAAGCTTTCGTGGGCCAGACCCACTTCCTCAGATCAATATGTGGAAGAAAATCGGCACAACCATATATACCAAAGTGATACAATCAAAAAAATGAACACACATGAGATTGACAAATCAAATTTTAGAACAGAGTGAGGGTGAGGGGGGAAGATGAGCTAATGACATAGGGGTGATAATAGAGGAAGTTTCTGTGAGATAATGACATTAGGAGTGATAATTGGGGAAGCTATCTTTGTAATGGGTGAGATAATTAGAGTCTTTGTTTAAACCCATACATAAAGTGTCAAATTTAAGCATGAATGACAATTTTGAAGCTTCTCATTGAAGTCTGGAGTTAAAGTCTCTTTGAAGCAATATGCATGTTTTAAGGTCATTGAGGGAATGGTCAGTCTGGCTGAAATGGCAAGCAACAGCTTTCTGTGAGAGAGTTATGTCTGTTTTGTGTGCATTGATTCTTTGGTGAAGTGTCGGAGACGTTTGTCCAATGTACATAGCAGACGGACACTTTAGGCACATGATGGCATAAATTATATTTCTGGATGAACAGGAATATATGTTCTTGATCTTGTAATAGGCATGGTTAGGTCCAATAATGGTGTCAGCAGAGTAAATATGTGGACAAAGCTGGCACCGGGGTTTGTTGCAAGGGAAAGTTCCAGGGTTGGTATTAGTGTGGTATGTCCTGTGGTGGTATGACGAGCTTTTGTGGACACAGCCCATTTCTTCAGATGACAGGAGCTGAAGATGAAGTGGGATGTGCCCATGAAAGCTCATGATACCATCTACATGTTTTGTTAGTCTTTAAGGTGCTACTAGTCTATTTTTTTTTAAGTTTTTCCAGCATACATATCGTTCATTTTACAAACTTACAAAAGGTCAGTTTCTTTTTTCCTTTGAAGATAGCTGCAACTATACCTGTATCAAAAATATTTTGACTCTCCATGCCAGTACTTGCTAGAGCCCTAAAAATAAAGCCCAAATCCATCACCTTCTTCTGTTGAGGATAAAGTTCACTATAATTCTTTTTATTCATTTCTGGTGGCTGCATTACTTCTGAAATATGGTCATTTAAGTTTCACAGTAGCTAGCCACAACATTTTTACTCTGAGAATCTTCAATGATTGTCATCTGTTTGTACTTCACTGGTGCTATAATGCCATGCTCCTGATGCAACTTGTTTGCTGCTGATACTTATAGAAGTTACCCCATCACTCTATTTATCTAGATTTTGTTTTAGATATTGATTTGACTACAGCTATTTTGGACTGGTTTATAGCTTGTGTCTTTCAGTGCATTCAAATGATAGCTAGAACTTTTTTGCTTCAGCTCAAAATTGCACTGGAAAGAAGTGACCACTCAAATTTCTACGAGACACATGGTACACAAACTGTTCCCGTAAATACTAGGGTCCCGTTAGCTCACATGTGCAAGTTTAACTTTTTTTACTTGATCTTTCAAGAATAAAGATTGAGAGATTTTTAAAAGTTAACACAAAAACTAAAAAATTAATTGTGGATGGGCAGAGATACATAATGTGGTTAGAATACATTAAAGATACATATGTCATCTTGTAGAATTTATATTTTTCACATCAAAATAAACTGCAAAGATAACTTAAGAAATATTTTAAACGTGCATCAGATGACAGATGTGATAGAAGGATTTCTACAAAAACCTGCCCACATAGTACATGGAAAGCTTAACTCACACAATAAATGGACACACAAAAATATACTGTTTTAATAGTGTCAGGTAAGAGTTCAAGCGACAATCAATGCCTATAAAAACTAGTAATTGGGCAATGCTGCTGATAACTTCCATATATTATTTATAATCTTTTTAAAGACAAATGTTATTCATAACATATTTGCTTTTTATATAAAATATTTTGACACCCCTGCGTTTCAGATGTTTCAGCTTGAATACCTACAGTATTGATTTATGAATCTAAACTGGGCCCTAAATGAACAGTAAGTAATGTGCAATTGCTTTTAAGATCAAAGCAAGTCTATTACTGGATAGAATTTCAAGATTATAGACCCTTTAAATTACTTTGTTTCATATGCTAGTGCATTTAATTAAAGCTAGCAGAATTTTATAGCTTCTAAGCAACTTGAACATTTCTTCAGAAGAAAATGTGTTTATTTTAATCCAAGTTATCAAATGAAGGGATGGTAAACTTTCCAACTTAAAATTCCACTGGCTTGTCTGTGATTGTGTTGGATAAAGCTTTGTCTGGTTTCATAATAAGCTGACTGAAAGCCTATACAATGATAAAAGATATCCAAATGTTTAGATGATTACATCTGTTAATAAGCTGTGAGTTTAAAGATGAGTAGATCTAAGCATATGGGGAAGTTTAAGTGCTTCTAAATTTAGTGGTAGTATAGGCCTGTGAGTAGCTCAGGTAGAACAACTGATTACATGCACAGCATCATTAAGAATAGGGTCAGTTCAGAAGTAACACTTTTGATCACACCACAAAACAGTGCTGACTGTACCAATAGCTAGTCGGGGCATTTTGACGTGTGAAAAGAAAGGTATGTTCTTCAATTTGCTACTTTCAAAATAGGTAATATCTTAAGCACCTACTGTTCCTGCTTCAGTGGCTCAGCCCTTCAGCGGGCTGATAGTCAAAAGGAAATCTTTCCAACAAATCCTGTCTCTGCCCTCTCCTGTTTTGGGAAGCACCAGCACCAGCCTTTCACCTGGGATTTCCAATGAGTCTTGCCACCTTCTTAGGGTTTACACAACTTTAGTGGTGGCTGGTGGTGTAACCCCACCTGGGCTCACTATTCCAGGTTCCAACCCAGGGATCTTATGAACAGCAGCCATGTACCTCTTTCCATTAATGCTATGCTATTTCCTAGCTGCTTTATCTTCGCCCCATACCTCAGTGTTAAACTCTCAGGTCTTCTCCCTCCTAGCTTAAGCAAATATAGCCAGAACCATACTCTGGTTTCCTCTTGACCTCCTTTGACTGGGTAAGAGAATCCTTCCAGGCCCCTCTGGTCATGATCAGGAAATGATCTGCTAAGGCACTGTAGCCCCTTTTATAAGAACCTGCTGGGCTTCCGTGAGGCCTCTCTAGGCAGCTTCACAGCTCCTTTCCTGAGGCAGGGTGAAGTAGGATTGCAGGGCCTCTTGTAGGGAACTGCAAAGGCCAGGTATACTCTGTCATCTTAAAATTACACTCATGATCATAACACTTAATTTCTCACCCAGCTGAGGGAAGTTGAATCTAGTTCCAGAGGGCGATGTTATACTGGAGCCAGATGAAAATGGAGAATTAACAGCCGTGTCCTGAAGGCCTCCAGCTGAATGTGAACGGAGCCATTCTTTTGCATCCTCTTGACTACGAAGTTGGGACGAAGGGGTATACCTACAAAACCAGAAATTTCAAAATTATCTTCAAACATCCTTAAACGAAATAACTGGAAAAACTCTTCAGATAAGATTGAAGGACTGAGTGATATACAAGATGACACAGAAGCATGGAGCTGAGACCCCATGTGGACCGGTACTGCTGCTGGAGCAGCCTCTGCCCGCAGTAAGCTTGGGCCTACCACAGGCAGAGGCTGCTTTGTGGCATCCTCCCCCAATACCCCACTGCTGCCTCTGATAGTGGGAGAAAGGATAAGTAGAATCGCAGAGACAGTGCTGGAGGGAACCAGCTTTTAAGCTGGTTCCCCCCAGCACCAGCTTCCACCCCCCCTCCGGCTGCCTCTGATACGGGGGCGGCAAGGCGGGGGAGGGAAATGCAAGTATTTGACTAACCAATAAGCCTAGGCTTATCGATTAATTAATTACTCAACTACTCACATCCCTACTAGCCCCAGATCCTCATAAGAATTAATCTGGCCCTGGGGGGAAACTCTGATCCTCCGAGTTGCATGAGTGACGTGAGTGTACCTTTTTTCCTGCTCATCAGTTGGGGGCCACGTCTGTGAGTTTGGCATTTTTTGTTTGTTTTTTGGGGGGGGGGGAGATTGTATGTTTTTTTTTGTTTCTCTCTTGCATGTGGCCTCTGACTGATTTTTCTGTGGGTCAGAGGCCCCCAACCTAAAAAAGGTTGTCCACCCTTGGTTTAACCCTGACTACTCCGAAGTCAGTAATGAAACTCCCACTCATACTGATCAGTCCACAGTTTTAGCACTGTCCTACACTTGTGTTAAAAGTAACTGGTCCACTGTTGGACCATACAACTAATAACTGTAATAACAATAATGAGAGATGTGAAATGATATAGATGTTAGTCTGAAATACTGTAAGAGAAGTATTTGCTTAAATCTAAATAGGTTTTCATAAAATGTGCCAAACAGGTACAGATAACAACTGAGAAGATACATTTAATATTTTTTAAAAGCTAAAATGTCCAAACCATGAGTTTTAATTGCTTGTAAATAACAGTTACATTTGTTTTTACTCAATGATATAACTTTAGTCCAAAAATAGCCATATTATTATTGTCCCTTTTATCTTTAAAAAGCACCCAATTAAGTGCAGTGGAATTTTACTTATGAGTTTCTGTATCTCTGCTAAGATATATCATCCAGATTTTAAAAGTAAATATTTATGGGGAATTAATATATTTATAAAGAGTTCTGGCTTCAAATTTTAAAAAAATATTAGTCAAACTTAATCCATAATAATCTATCATTCTATTAAACTTTAAATTAGGCTCCCCCGCTGCGCTTCTTCCCTTATTTATTCTTGGATCTGGACTTCTAACACTCCGGCCATCTGAAGAAGTGGGTTGTGCCCATGAAAGCTCATGATACCATCTACATGTGTGGTTAGTCTTTAGGTATAATGAGGCATAAGATATCGGTCGGCAAAGGCTTTCCTTGCCAACCAAACCTCGTCTTGACTGCCCCTTCGTGCCGACAAACAGCTTAGCCAGCACAACTCCGTGTCCATTTTTATTCTAATGAAGCGGGGGATATTTAAATCCTCGCTTCATTGACTAAGTCAGCATGTCTAATTTACACGCCTCAGTCGGCAGAGGCATATAGTCTAGACATACCCTAAGGCGCTACTAGTCTATTTGTTGTTTTTTAAGCTTTTGGCCAAAAGAGGTTTTTTAAAGTATAGTCTTTTCTTCTGCCTTAGGTCTCAATCCTATAGTTAGAATCCCTGATTTAGGACTACTTGCATCTTTAAAATTATATGCATGTAGGACTAGGACCTTTAATAGTTACTTTAACACCTATTTAAGATAAAAACAACATAAAATTATACCTACCTCTTTAGCCCTCAAGTGTTTCAATCTTAAAATATAGTGCTTATTAACTAGATGCATATTTGACAGACATAGAAACATTTTACATAAAAATTTCATTCTATGAAATGCTTTTAACACCCAGCATAGTGTGATAAAGCTGACACAAAGAACAATGTGTTTATAGTGTAGAATAAATTACAGCTGCAATTTAAAGGCATTGGTTCAATGATCCTAAAAGCAGCATAAAGCAAATCTGAAGTTTAAATGTTTTAAGCTGGCCAGATAATTTCTGTGAATTCTGTAACATTCATTGACTTAAAGCATTTAATTTGTAGCCTTAAAGTTAACAATTTGACTAAAATTGCTTCTGTTTGCTGCAGGAGGGAAAATGTTTCTTGGTGAAAAAATGTTTTTTTTCTAAATTTCTCTACCGCCTACATATCAGTGGTGTTTCAGGAACAGACATTTACCAAATGGGACTCATCAGGCCCCAAATTATCTCTCTAGAAAGCCATTAAAATATATTCTGATGCATGAAAACAATTTTGAAATGATTTTCAATTTCATCATAAGAAGTTCATCAAGATGTTGTAAATTTTTTTTTTAACTAAATCTTCAGGGTTCCAGGAACTTCACTGTGAAAATGAATACACCTACTTTAGCGCACTAGCCATAAAAGCTGCAAATTATTGCTTTCAAATCAAGCCCAGTGATGATTTATGAGATGCTTTTCAGCAATTCAGCCAGCAAAAGCCACAGTTTCTGCTCAAGCAGTGAAGCCACTGGATGAAGAAAAGAAACATGTTGGAAAAGAGCCCTCTTTGAGGAGTTGAAAAAGAAAAAGATTGCTGCCACCCCCTGCAAAAGCAGAGACCACCACGAACAGCCACAACAGAAACATAAAGCAAAGCTCTCAAACCACAACAAAAGCTGTTATACTATGTGGAAACACCAATACCTGAGTCCCTTCTTAGGCAAAGTGTTCCTATCAAGATGTGGGTCGCTGTAGGAAAGTTAAAAGAAAAGAACTTCAGAGAAGAACAAAGGGGGGGGGGGAAGGATAAAAATCAGGACGAGGAGAAAAGTATAACCATCTGCATCACGTTTTCTGAGGAAAAAATGATGCACCCTATCAAAGTAAACATGCAACAACAACAAGAAGAGCCTCCTAGGCCTGTGTGGATTGTGTTATGCATGCATTTGGTATCATGCTAATGAATTTCATCTGCTTGCAAAAGTAGCCTTGCTATTTCCTCTTTTCATAGCGAACAAAATGGCTCTTCAAAAAAATAAAACAACATGCTTCAAGTGAAGGCTTAAAATACATATTTAAACAGGCGTGCAGCCACGTACTTGTGAATTTCTCAAAGTCAAAAGATGCCCTGATACCATTTCCTTCTGCCTTCATCATAGAGCAACAGCAATCAATTACCATCACTTAGGTTAAGCCTACACATACAGCATTGTAGAAGCCCAGCGGTACTGCTACAGCTGCACTACTGCAGCACCTGTGGTAAAATATTCTATGTTGCTGGGAGAGGGCATACAAAATCTCACCTCCATGAGTGACAGAAGCCCTGTCAATGGGAGTAGCTGTTCTGCCAACAGAGCACTGTGCACACCAGCACTTATGACTGCATAAGCATAATTTATGTTGCTCAGAGGAATTGTTTATACACACCCCTGAGCAACGTAAGTTATGTTGCCATAAACTGTAGTGTAGACACAGCCCTACTTGCAATATGAATATAGTGGCTGGTTTTCCAAATGGACACAGAGTTTTTGAAGTCTTCCTGTATTTCATCTCAAATTACATCTCCAATGTGAAATCAATCTATTAACATTTGCAAAAGGCAAGTATTTAAAGGGCTGTGTTTTCATATAACTGGCACTGGCTTTTCTTTTTGTGAGGAGGGCTTGTTTGCAACTGAAAAATATAATTTTAAATTAATTAATTTACTGTCAAGGTCTCTAGCTAGTATCATGGTCAGTTTCTAGAAGCCATGTCATAGCTGAGTGCAAAAGCAAGCTGGAGCCATTAGCTTCATGTCTGTGATCTTCCATCTTCCTGTGTTCATTTGTACAAGAATGGACACACACAAAAGCCTGCACGACACCTATAAACTAAACTGGAGTAAAGGACTTACAACACTGAGTGTACTGAACAACACTGTAACTTTATGACAAAGGTGAAAAGCCTGAAACGCAGTGGAAAAAGCAGCATGCCATAGGAATGCTGAAATGCCAGTGAGAGTTCATCATGGTAGATACAAACTGCAGGATTTTAAAATTGCCTTTGGCAAAGAACAAATCAAACCAAACCACAACCCCTCCCCCCCAAAAATCTCCCAAACCCCCCACACCAACCAAACAAAAAAAGAAGCCAAAGAAAAACCACAACTAAACCCCCACAAACTACATTTGTCAACTATGTCATACGCCACCCCCCAAATTTAATTAAGTTGACTCTCACTGGCATGTCTGTGTGTCACAATTTACACCTGAGCAACAAACACAGCAGAGGTCTCCAATGAGCCCATCTCTCACAAGACACTTTGCTTTATAAATGTAGGCAACAAAACCCAGAGCCTTTGTGCATTCTACTGCCTTGAGACAGCATTACCTGTCCTGTCTCCTGGGTAAAGTATTTCTGCAGAATTTGGGACTAGCACCAGGGGAAGAGAGAGGGCTAGAAGAACAAGTCCAATGAGACAGAAAACAAGAGAAGGAATATTAGCGTAAAAAAAGAAAGACAGGGGAAGGAGTTAAAACAATAAAAAGTTAGAACTTTTTTTAGTAGTTGTTTTCTGTTACAAAGATGCAACGTTTTAGAAACAAAATCATACAATAAGGTAAGACTAAATTCCAAGATTTCAAACTACGCTGCCTTCTAAGACAGTTGCACTCTCACTGTTTGTTCTTAAAGAAATTTTTTGGGTCTACTTAGGTTCATATATCAGACCTATCGCTTATTGTCCAGGTCCTAATTGCACGAAATATTATTTTAAATGACCAAACTCATTTATTTTAACCAGAAATACTTGACTTCCCAAAACAAGATTAAAATACTGGGGGAATGTATTGTGCACCACTACTAGATCTGCTGATACAGGAAGATAAGAAGATATATGAAATTCAAACATGAGGTACATCGAGCAATTAAAAATGTCCCACAGCAGTGGCAATTGCAAATGAAAAACTTTTCTGACCCCTCCCCCGCAAGCTTAATGTAATGCAGAACCGAATTCCTTGCTTGAAATGACCATTTTTGGTAGTATCTTCATTATTTACCTTGTAGGAATGATCATATGGATTGCAATTATGAACTGTGAGTTACAGTTACCGCATCACTGATTTTTAAGATACATAAGTACATATTAATGGAGTTTAAATTTAACCCTACTCACCTTTCAGACAAAGTTGTCTTAACACTGTTGGTTCTGACAAAGGGAGTCAAAGAATCATCTTTAGAGGCTGTAATCAAACCACTGGACGAATTATGGCTCAGCCCACCTCCGCTGCTGAGAGAGATATCAATGGATTCACAGCTGGTGTGAAGACTGCTGACGGAGTGGTAGCCAATGCCATCCTTGCTGGCAGCAGACGAGCTACTTGCGTTGGTACCCCAAGTTAAACTGTTGGAGGGAGCTGAATGGGCGGAACTGGGACTAGAGGCTAATGGAGACTGGTTCATGTCTGTGTTTTTACTGTAAAGAGGACTGCTGCCCCCACTGCTGAGTATACCGCTGCCAGAAGGAGAATCGAGGTTACCCGGCTGGTTCAAGGTAGCATGAGGATTGGAGATCACCACTGAATTTTTCATATTTTCAACTGTTGTGATGGGAACTTGTTTACTTTGTTTTCCACCAAAAAGTCTAGGAAAAAAGTTCAGAGAAAGTAACAAAAGTTTCATTACATCGAATGTAAAATGAATAAGTACAAACATATTTTAAATCTACATTACTTATATTAGACACCTGAAAAACTATCACTAGGAAATTACACATTCAATTATATTGAGAACCCAAATATTACATCTTTAGGAAATGATACAATAACAATGATAAGAGACTGAAAACTGCTTTGGAAAAATATTTTTTATTGCTAAATTGAAAGGAGAGAGAGAGAGAGAGAGAGAGAGAGAGAGATTCTGCCTTAAAGAAATTTCCTGCCTGTAAATTGTCTGCTTTGATTCATATTGACAATCATGAATTGATGGCTCTCCTTTCCTTTCTTGCAATTAATAAAACCTGGAGAAAATTATTATGCCAATTTCAGACACATCTTAGCTTTTCCTTCTATAAATCTTCAAATATAACTTTCACAGAATTAAAAATATTAGCCATTTTATCTTCTGCTTTCTGAGAGAAATGGATTTTACCTGTGATAATATTGAATTGATTACTCTGAAGCATGGAATATTAGACTGGTGGTTGTTCAGGTCCATAAATCCAGATGACTCAAATCACATTTTAAAAGATAGCATAGATCTCTGAGGAAAAGATTTTGACTTTTGCAGTAATCACCAAGGAGCCCAAAGAAATATAACATCTGAAGAAGTCCCTTTCAACTATCAATGACACTTAGCAAGGAAACTCTGATGATTTCCCCCCTACCCTACCAACATCATGCAAATAGCTTCTATTACCTCTATAAAAGTCACTTTGGGAAAAAGTTTTAAAAGCACCTAAGCTTTTCAAGATACTAATTTTCAAAGGGCTGGAAGCCCTCTGGAACCTAAGTATCTTTGAAAGTCAATGGCAGTTAGATCCTAAGTCCCTACACAACTTTTGAAAATTGGTCATATGATCCTAAATCATTTAAGTGTTTTCAAAAATTTCACCCACTAGGAGCAGTGGTTATGACATTTGAGTCAGCTTTCTGCTACAAATGTAACAGTATGAAATTATCCCTAAACAATTTCCTCAACGGAGTCCTACGTTTCTTCTGTTTAGGACCAGATGTGATCACTACGCAGTTGTGATTTGACAGAGGAGATCCCTGTAAATTATATGTAAGCCCAGCTTCTAGAATGTACTATGAGAGTTTTTAGCTTAATCTCATCTTTGGCCTTTGTTTGCTGAGCGTACTTATAACAAGCTTATATACTAATAGCCATCAGACCAAGGTGAGGAATGGTTTTTTTTAGTGCAGATTTTTGAGGCTAAACTAATGAAAACGTCTCTGAACTTGGAGTCAATATCCTAAAAGAAACTAATGATCAATATTTCAAGTAGGGATGTTGGAGTTTAACCGAGGAACCAGTTAATCGATAAGATGATATTTATCGGTTAATGTTACTGGTTAAATTGCAGAGCCCACAGCAGGGAGGCAGCCAACTCCCCAGCTGGGCAGAGTTTAGCAGGGCCTGCCACCCCACTCCCAGGGTGCAGGGAGGCTCACTCCTGGGAAGGCTTCTCTGTGGGCTCAGCAGTATAAAACATATTTAAAATTTATATTGCAGGACCTGCAGCACACGTAACTATGTAACTTGAATGATTTTTAGCATTTACACAGTTACATTTTTAACCCACTTCTTACATTCTCAATCCCAACGCACTCTCAGAGACCAGACTGTAAAGGACTTCAGAGGGAGATAGTGATATTTGCACAGTGCTAATGTAGAACAATGGCAAATTCTTACTTTAAGACAGATCGTCACAACCCAGAATATAGTTAATATGTACAACTGCCAGCCCCACTGGGATGATCTTGTTGTTGTATGGTTAAATGTCTCCTGGTATGCTGCTTCCCAAATGTACCTTTTCAACTCAGAACTTGGCAAACTGAGCAGTGCCAGTGTCAGTATAAAGGTAACTTTGGAAAGAGACATCCCATAGACAATGAGCTTATTTTTGGGCTAATTCTATTATGAGCTAATTGTTGGGTTTTGTGTTTAGGGATCATCAGAAGAATGAATACGAAGGCTCTCAAAACAAGTGGCCTAAAAAACTTCACTATTTTCCATGTAATATAAATTAGTTTCACATGACAAAAAGTGCAAGGTGAGATATGCTGGAACAATTAAGACAGTGCTAGACTTTCATAAAACAATTGCAGTTATGTACTTTTACTGTGCATATAAACGTAGAAAATATATTTGCTTTCAGATCTCTGGTAGGTAGCATTTAACAGTATTTAGCAGTAGCAGTCTTCACTGTTGTCTCTTTAGTGTTTCAGAGGCTTATTTGCTGTATAAAATCAGCATGGAATATTAATAAATCAACATGGAATATTAATAAAATACATGCTTTGCCACAACATTCTAAGTATTACACAATGACAGCGCTAGTGTTCAGCAACATACACACTGGGCAAATTCCGCTGAAAAACATTGGGCTGGGCTGGGGATACATTTATTTGCAGTCAGGTAACAACTGAAGAATGAAATAACTAATGAAGAAAGTGAAAATTTAAATTAAACCTTAATCTCTTACACACACACCCCTATACCCCCTGATATTCCTGGTATTCCTCAGTGTCTACTCTTATAAGTTTCATGTATTTCAAATGTTGGCACAATGAAGGGTCTAGCAAAATGGTTTTCTAATGATCAAAAGAACTCCATGATTGAGTCTGATTATTAATATATTTGAGGCAAGCAACATGGGAATTTTTCATTTATGGTGTAATACCATTGCAACAAAATCTTTTAATTTTTGTTATTGTTTAAGATAATAATTACTCAACATTAATTTATCATAAAGACATAACTTTTGTAATGATGTCCAGAAAAAGGAGACTCATTAAATTACACAGGTCATGCTGAATTATACTTTCACACGATTTTCAAAGACAGCCATTCATCTAAGAAGGCAATGAAGTATTCCTTTTTTTCCCCTAGCTCAAACCCAAGCCAATATTATACGAGCTAAACTCAGTTTAGCAGCTTGAATGGAATATGGCATCCTCACTTCGTTTGAAGTAGGATGCTGTCAGTGTAACTGCATGGAGATGAAATTATGATGTTAAGACACAATAAAATCCTGAAGACCGCAACACAAAAGAGACTATTACTTATGTCAAATTAAAATGGAAAATAATGTTAATGCACATCTTTGCTACAGTCAAGGCATGTATGCTGAAGTGAAACATGGAAATTAACACCCACTCTAGACAAGTATTTGTATTATAAAATAACAGAGAAGGGAGGGGTACATATACGGTCATAAGAACCTAGGAAATAGGTCATTACAAAAGAAGATTTTTACTAAAAATAAGAAAATTCAATGTGGCTGACAAAGTACCTTTAAGTGGTTCTGTACCTCCATACTTGGGTACCTAAGGTACTGGATCTCTCCACAGAGGACAGCAATTCTTGCAACATATTGTATTGGGTGATGTAGTAATGCAACTGACTTCAATGTGTAAATCTGGTTACACTCAGGACTATCTCCCTATGTTACCTCAAAATGTGTAAGTACAATGGTGTGGACTCAGTATTTCTACAGGAAACCTGTAACCTTTTTTCTGTGGGTTTATGTCTTTGTAATATTTTCAAGTAATAACTTTATTCTAAATTAGACACAACTGCAATCATTTTGGGGAGGGTTTAACAATCAATTTCAAATGTTTAAGCTTGCTGCTGTGCCATAAGGCAGTAAGTATTCACAATAGGGATGTCAACGTGTAGTTGACTACACGATTAACCAATAATCCTTGGCTTTCCAGTTACTCTTGTCCACTACATACACTACCTTCCCTTGCTGCCTCTGTATCAAAGGCAGAAAGTTGGGGGTGTGAGGACTGGGAGGCAGTGCCTGTGAGGAGCTGGCTTTAAGCAGACTGCCCATGAGCACCAGCTCCAACCTGCCCTGCACCGCACTTCCCCCTCCCTCCCCCACTGCTGCCTGATAGAGGCACAGCAGTGTGGAGAGTGAGGGGTGCAGGCTGGAGCCAGTACCCTTGGGAAGCCGGCTTTCAAGCCAGCTCCCTGCATGTGTCGGCTCCAAGGACCTGCCTGTCCACCCCCTCCCCCCCGCACACCCTTCCTACCTCCTACAGGGTCAACGAGGGGAGGGGTGACCAGGCAGGAGCTGGTTCCCCCAGCACCAGTTCCACAGTGCCACATTCCCCCACCCCCGCACTACTGCCTCTATCAGAAGCAGCAGCATGGAGGGGGAGAAAGGGAGGCTGCCGTGAAGCATGCTCTGTCCACGGCAGCCCGGGCTCATCACAGCCAGATGCTGGTCCGCAGCAGTAGCCCTTGTCCGTGGGGGTCCAAGCTTCCAACAGACAAAGGCTGCTCCGGCATCCCACGGAGCAGCTTCTGCCCGTGGTGATCTTGTGCCCATTGCAGAGAGGCTGGTCTGCAGCACCAACTCCTGTGTGTGAGGGGTCCAAGCTCTCTGTGGACAGGAGCTACTGCTGTTGACCAGCCTCTGTCTGCAGGGAGCTCAGACCCCCCATGGACAGGGACTCCTGCCCGTGTATCAGAGGGAGTAGCACGGGGTAGCAAGGGCTCCCTGGTAGTGGCACTGCCCCCAGGGACTATTGAATAGTCACGTAGCTGTTAAGTTTTCATGTGGCTATCTGACTGCTCAGTTTCACAATAGCGAACATCCCTAATTCACAATGCTACCGGCACACATTTCACTAGTTATGACATTAAATTTTTGTACAAAGCATACTAGGACATGCTTCAGAAAGTGCCCACCAAATTTATCCAGTCGCTGCCCTGAACTGCCATAATTGTGTGACTCCAGTTAATACATTTTCACTCACCTGCGCAAAGTGGGAGAGGCCACATCAGGGTACTTGGCTCCTTGCTGGTGAGTACCTGGAGTTCCACTAGAAGCAATCTGTGATGCAGGGTTCACTTTAACAGAGTTACACGAAGCCACGCTTTCATTGTCAGATGAGATCCCTTTCTCTTTATCAGTTTGGTTGACTAGACCTGGCAGAGAGCTTCCAAGGGGTACCTTAGCCGTCTCTCTCATTTTAGGGACAGGCAACCCAGCTGACTTGCTGCTGATGTTGGAGTCTATGCTACTTGTACTAGACCTATTACCAGCTCCACTTCTGCTACTGGATTTACTGGGTCTGGGTAAACTACGATACTGAAGATTAGTGCGGGCACTAAGTGCTAAATAGCCATCGTCCTGGTTTTGAGAGCCATCAACACTAGTTTTCCGACCAGAGGACCGACCCATGAGTCCAGATGATTTAGGGATTTTGCCCAGTGTGGCTGATCTGCTGGTGATAGTCGCACCACTGGCAGTAACCATAGTCATGCCCGAAGCCGATCCACTCTGTTTCTTAAATCCAAATGTATTTGTATTAGCAGCAACTGTTCTAGAGTTACTTGTGGGAGGTTTTTTGGATTCATCACCACTGCTGCGTCCTGCATCTGATGGAGAACGTTTAACATGCGCAGCTTTAGGAGAAACTCTACCTTTTTCTGATACCTTGGCATCATCCGTTTTGCCTAAAAAAAAAAACGGAAAAAAAAAGTCTAATGTTTAACAAATTGAAAATGCTAAGCAAATGGTAAACATCAAAGCATCACGAGAAACAAAAGTATGCCTGCCATCCACAAGAGTGTGGCTTAAGAATTATGATCCAATTTGCATTAAACTAAAATGTACTATTGAGGGTAATAAATGCAGGCTTTCCAGGAGCGAGAACTTGGTGATGTGCTTGCCCTTGAGAATACATAAAAACAGTGATCAGAGCAGAATGTTAAGGAATAGTGATAGATAAATAAGAAGAGTTTTTTCTTCATGGCTATCATTGATTGGATCCCATTTTGTCAATAGTGAAGTGTTATATGGTAATAGTAAATAAGCTTTAGCAAAAAATGTGTATATAACTGGTGAAAGCCCTGTTTTCAAAACAGATCTTGAAATTTCCATTCACGACAGGGCAGTGAAAGTGTAATACATCTGTTTGCATGTACAAATATTATTTGTGCTCATGCACAAATATGTATGTGCTAAGAACTCTGATGAAGTCCATCTGAAAATGGGCTTTTATATAAATTAACATATAGTTGCTACTTTAGCCATGAAAAAGCTTCTTTCACACAACTACCATATATACTTGATCATAAGCTGAATTTTTTGGTAAAAAAAAAAATCACACTGTGAAGAGCAGGGTGACAATCCTGCTTACAATTGCGTCATTGTGCTTCACATTTTTTTCCATTGGGAGGAGGAGTTGGCAAACATCAATTCCTAGCCCAGCTGGGCAAACTGCTGGTGCACTGGGACGTTTTGTATATGTAGAGCATCTGCAGGCACGAAGCCTCTCAGCTCTCATTGGCTAGGAACAGCGAACAGCAGCCAATGGGAGCTGAGAGGGTCCGAGCCTACAACTAACACTCCCCCAGCCCATGATGACGAGCTGGGACTGGAAGTTTGTACACCATCAGTATAGATTCGGCTTATAAATGGGTCATTGATTTTTTTTAACATTTTGTTTCCTATAAATTGGAGGCGGGAGGCCGGCTTATAAATGGGTTTACATTCAAGTATGTACAGTATTCTTAGCCATGTAAAATCTAGGTTCTGAGTTATTTTTAATCCAGTAATATGAAACTGGAGTTTCATTTATCATCTTTACAAGAAAGAAGAATATTATACTACAAACATTGTGTCCAAAGAACAGTCTAATTTAAGGGGCATTCAAAACAAACAATAGTCAAAGCATTTTAGTATAATTGATATATTTTAAAATTCGCATAGAGTTATAAATCAGAAACATGGAGATTAAGTACGCTGTACATATATTCACAAAAAAACTACAAGTAAACACAGAACTAGTTAAAGTTCATTTTCTGCCACAGGAAAGTAGGTAAACATGATTTCTCAACTGTAATCTGTCAACCTGCCTACGTGACATATTTTTCTCACCTGTTCCAGGTGTTTTCAGTGAGCCTGAGGTGGTTGAAGGTTTAGTCCTTGGTGCAGTAATGCCAACCTGAGCTGACATGCCCCGTCTCCAGGATCCAGTCTGTGAAATGACAGTAGTCTTCCTACCAGAAGTGCTTTTATCAGATTCATCAGACACATCGGAAGGATTTCGCCTCCATTTGGATCCAGACTCCATCTTTATGCCACTATCTGATCCTCCATCAGATTTCTTGACTTCATCACTGGACCACAGGGAATTCCGCTCAACCTGTGAATGCTTTTCTGCATCAGTCTAAGGGAAACAATACATCACAACAGAATCTCTATTGTACCTTTCTTATTCAAATCCTTCATTTTGGGGGAGTTCAAAATCTAAAACCACCAAACTGATTTAAAAATTCCCTAATAATTTTGATTACACTTAGACATTTGACATTGTTTGTTAAGCCTGCTTTTTTGCCAGAGAAAAGCCAAGATGTGTAATGAATCTTACTATGTTTACTTTCTGAAAAATTACTAAATAATCACTAAAACAGCAAGCAACCAATCTACACCAAATACCTGATTAATAAATAATAAGGAAAATATTCAGTTAATTGCCATTTACCTCTTCCTTGAATGTTATGTGAACCCTTTCATTGCAATGCAGAAAAAATCATTTGAAACACGTGCTGCTAGCTTTTCTTTGTTCTTGCTACTTTCCTATCTCTTGTCTGGCAATTTGATCTCTAGAGCACAGAGAGGTGGCTTTTTGCAAGACTGAAAGAGGCAGAATGCTGTTAGTTTTAATCTAACCCATTAGAAAGACACCCAAGAACTGGAGAGAAATGAAACCCCATGATACCACTTTCAAAAACATTAAAATCAATTAAATCCACAAAGAAAATCAGTTCCGAATTTGCACTGAAGCACCTCTTCCTTTTTGATATTTTGTCAATCTGACTGCACCTCCCATTTATAAAATCAGATACTTTATAGAGAATTCTACAACCATTATGTTTAAGGCTGGAATTTTCCCCTGAACAAACCATAGCCAAACTCTGGACAACTCTTTCAATACCATTATATTATCCTATATATTTGCTACCCCATACTTCGCTTTCCTTCCCTTTATCAATGATTATTAAGAGATACATCTATTAAAAAATCCTCTTACTGAATTAGATTTCCCCTGCCAAACTTATTTTGTGAAAAACAATTGGAAGATTGTAATATTTACAACCAACTATAAAAGCTGAGCACCACCCACTTATTGAAGAATGTGGACTCCAGACCTGGAAAAAATAGCCATAGCTAAGGTTACTCTCTAATCACAGCATCTTTCTGGAGGCAGCAGTCAATCCACAGTTGCTTGTGTCTCGCCCAATGAGTTGTGCGGGAGGCTAACTAAGGCCTCTTCTTGCAACCTGCTGAAAAGTTCTTTCATCCCATTGGCCTCAGGGGAGATGCGGGTGGTCAGAACTTTGTATTAGGCTTTCAGGCACTTTGAAAGACCTGGTCTTATCTTGCCCACGAGCTTTTTTTAAAAAAATACACTGAGATATTGAGGAATCAGCAAAGTGGCAAAATGATATACAGAGAAAAAGTGCATTATGGTGTAATATGCTCTCTGCAAGATTTAACATTTGATTTTGAACCCCATTTCCCTGAGTCTATCTTTGGTTTTATAATTTATTTTCTTTTATTACTAAGTTGGATCTCTAATATTATGAGTGAAGGATCTGTTGTTTTTTGTTTAATTTCTTTTGCCTTTTACTGTGATATTTTAAAAAGATCAAAAAAAAAATAACCTAAGTGTTCAATATCATAAATAGTAAAGGTTCATTTTGTATGAAACAGTTGGAAACTTTTGGGGGGGGGGGGGGTGATTAGCCCATTAAATGATAAAGTGCTTGAAGGTCTAATGCTGGACTACAGATTCAGAGACTGTTTTATTGTTGGTGCTTTCTACTTGCCATTCTTCTTATATCCCTCTCAGACAGATACAAGATTTAGGGATTACAGGTTGCTGCTCTAAACTTTGTGAAGCTTTGTCATAAACCAATAGAATCTGGCTATACCGCTCTGCGTACTTCACTACAACATAGCTTCACTTAATCACAGCCTACCTTTATCTGTCTCTTACAAAGCAAAAATGAAACCAACAAACCCCAGCCTATCACTACCACTCCCTCTTCTTTCTGTGTATGCTACTCCCTGTGCATTGTCTAATCATTTTCTATTTACCCTACAAGCCTTCCAGAATAGGTCTTATCTACTTGTCTCTGAAATGCTTAGCACAGATTTGGATGCCTACTGACAAATGTTCCTTTACTTTAAACTTCCCAGGGTTTGCCTTTAGGAAGAAAAGATTTAAAATTTCACCAACAAAGAGAAAGAGCAGAGAGCATAAGAGCAAGTTTTCTGAGGGCGTAGCAGCTTAGTTCTCTTCAACTTTATTTGATGCAACTATTGTACCACATCTGCAAGCATCACCCTTCCCTGGTATTTATACTTTGAAAATCCACATTTTCCAAAACTTATCCAGAGATGCTGTGGTGTCATGTCAGACAATGAAAACAGCACAGAAACGTTGCTGAGGCCAGACCCCCAACACAAAGAAACTTACCATCACAACATCAGCTGAATGCAGCTGTTTGATAGACGTAAGGCACACAGGACATAATAAGCGAATAAGGACTATCAAGTGGCAGGGAGCAAGCTTAACTGATTGATGAAACTCTTAGGATTTGTCTACAGTATCAAGGTTTGTCACCAAAAACTGCCCTTCGACAACAAAACAGTGAGAGTGTACATACTGTGATGTGACTCTTGTCAGGAAAAATGGTTGGTTTCTGACACAAAATACATCCATCCCCATGACTTTTTTCTTTTACTTTCCTTTTATTGTTGACGTTTTTCTTTTACTTTCCTTTTATTGTTGACTTTTTTCTTTTACTTTCCTTTTATTGTTGACAAAGAGCTGGCTTAGGGTACGTCTAGACTACATGGCTCTGTCACCAGAGGCATGTAGATTAGGCTACCAGACATAGGAAAATGAAGCGGCGATTTAAATAATCGCCGCTTCATTTAAATTTACATGGCTGCCGCGCTGAGCCGACAAACAGTTCATCCCAGGAGGCATACCTGGGTGGTCGACAAATACCTTCGATGTCGACACCCGCGCATCCAGACTATCGCGCTGACCCGACAAACAGCTGATCAGCTGTTTGTCGGCTCAGTGCAGCAGCCATTTAAATTTAAATGAAGCGGCGATTATTTAAATCGCCGCTTCATTTTCCTATGTCTGATAGCCTAATCTACATGCCTCTGGCGACAGACATCACTCCTTCTTTGATCACTTTAATTGGCCTCCAGGAAGTGTCCCACAATGTCCATGCTCACCGCTATGGTCAACAGTTTGAATACTGCTGCCCTGCAGCCAGGTAAACAACAACCAGCCCCTCCTCCTTGCAAGCCCTGGGAATTTTAAATTCCATTTCCTGATGGTTGGCTTGGTGTGGAGAGGATTCGTCGCAGCTTCCCAGGTGACCATAGTTGGCCATCACACCAAACGCTCTCCCACTTGGACCACGGAGAAGCTGTTGGATCAGATCAGTATATGGGGAGAGGAGTCTGTGTAGTCCCAGCTGCACCTGACCCACAGGAATTGGGATATTTCTCGCAGCTTGTGTGACGAGGGTTATGATTGGGATGCACAGCAAAGATTAAGGAGTTGAGGCAGGTGTACCATAAGGCAAGGGAAACAAACTGTCATTCTGGTGCTGCACCTAAGACCTAGCTTTTCTATAAGGAGCTGAATGCTATCCTCAGTAGTGACCACCACCAAGAACCATGTGGATAATGCATAGGGCATGGATGTGGTGGCAAGAGCACCTAACCTAGAGGACAAAGTTATTGAAAAATAGGTGGAGCTAGATGAGGATGTGCAGTTCCCAGTGTGGTCACCTGATGGGGCAGCAGCCACGAACTGTTCTCCACTCCCAAGGTGCCTTGCCAGTCTCAGGAGTTACTCTCCAGAGGACAGGAAGCAGAAAATAAAACACAGGGTACATGGCTCTTGCGTCTGTAGTGCAGATGTGGGTTTAGGTTGTAGAAAAGTGGGAGGCTGGCTGTATTTCTGAAAGCTGGACTATTCCCTGGGTAGCTAATCAGTGCAGCAGAACAGTGTGTTGATGAACACCAAGACTTTATACAAATTCTCCAGAGAGTTCTCTAGGAAAGTTTCCTGAAGTTACTTGTTAATCGTCTGTCACAGGTGGTGTGGCAGTGCAGCTTTGTTCCTTCTCCCATTGTAAGTTACTATGCCATGCCATTCTGCAATCACTTATGCAGGGACGAAAGCAGCACACAGGGGAGCTACATATAGAGCAGTGTGAGCCACAAACATGCACTAGTTGTACCCTGATTTTCCTGCTTCCTCTCATCAGTGAGATGTTTGCTACAATGATCCCTGCCTGTAGAAAAATGTGGGATAATCCTGAAATTACTTCCATGTAAAGATCCACCATGAGCCCTGCAAAGACGCTATGTTCTTTTGTCTGTATACAAACCTCCCTGCCCCAACAACTCTCATCATGCTTGCAGAGCTGTGTGCCTGGCAAGAGTCAATGAGAAAGCAACTGGTGTGTTGCTAAAGGTGCGTAGAAGATAAATATTTCTAACAATCCACTTTGAATCCACGTACAGGCATTTTAATCGTTTTCTTAGGTATACGATTCCATGCACACGGGCTGCACCAGGGAAGCAACTCCGCAACGGCTATGTTACTGCTGCTCAGTGCCAAAATACTTCCTCAAAGCCTCCCTGATTTCAATTACTGTCCTTTTGGACTTCTCTGACAGCCCTAGTATCTGGCTGCTCAAACTCAGCACCCAAATGCTCTACCTCAGGACTCCATTCCTGACCAAACAGTTCATCCTTACAAACACAGAGATTGTGCAAAGTGCAGCATGCCACTATGACCACAGGAATATTATCCTCACTAAGGTCTAATTTGCCATAAAGGCCCCTCTAGCGCAACTTAAATCTGCCAAAGATATATTTGACTGTCACGTGGCATCTATTCAGCTTGTTGTTAAAATTCTCCTTACTGCTGTCCTATGTAAGGTTTCATGTGTCAGGGCTGTAAGGGGCATGTGTAATCCTTCAGGATCACTGTGGACATTTCCATATCTCCCACTGTAACCTTGTGCTCTGGAAAGAAAGGCTCTGCTTGACGTTTTCTGTACAGGCCAGTGTTCCTGAAGATGCGCGCCCTTCTAGACCGGCCCTTGTTGATGTTAGGGAAACAATGGTGATCCAGAAGTACCTGCAACACTAAGGAGAACTACCCCTTTCTATTGACGTATGCTTTTGCAAGGCGGGCTGGTGCTAATATTGAATGTGTGCACCATCTATCACCATTCCACAGTTAGGGGAAATCCATCTCTTCAAAGCCGCCCCCTATTTCATGTGCATTTCTCAGAATCATGGTGCTTTGTAGCAGGATGTGATCTACTGCTCTACACACTTGCATTAATGCAGCTCCAATCATTGATTTCACCACTCCAAATTAATTTGTGACTGACCGGTCAGAGTCTGAAGTTGCCAGCTTCCAGACAGAAATTGCCACATGCTTCTCTATGGAGAGGACAGATTTCATTCTTGTGTTCTTGCACCACAGGTCTGGGGCCAGCTCAGCACACAGCTCTAGAAAGGTGACTTTTCACATCTGAAAGTTTTATTGCCACTGCTCTTCATCCCACCCCTGCATGACAATGAGATCCCACCATTCAGTGCTGGTTTTCTGAAATCCAAACTCTGCACTCCCTTAAACAGATGTTGTAAGACCACAACTAGCTTAAAAGCTATGAACCTGTGACATGGGGACCAAAGCAGTAGGCTGTGAAGATCTCTGTGCCAGATCTTTGTGGCTAACAACATAGAAGAAAAAAATATGGACAGGCAAAGACCATAATACATGAGTCTAAAGAAAAAATACAAGAGGGGGCAGAGTGGGTGGTGAATACGTAACACTCCACTTTCATAGGCTGCTGCATTAGTTTCAAGTCCAGTCCCAAACTAAGCATGATTCTCACAGTCAAAGCCTATTTACTTGTTCCGCGTTGGTCAAATTAGGATTTGGCTTTTAAGAGATTAAATAAAGTCTTTTGTGAATAATAATTTGCAGCTAACAGCACCTTTCGTTTAAGGGCAGCAGAACACTTTACAGAAATTCTTTACAATTTAAATATTTTTGTGAGGTAGTCTTATAATTCTTTCAGGCAGGCATTAGCAAATAGGTAAACTGAGCAAGGAGCAGTTAAATTAGGACACTGACAGTAAAAAGCAGAATTGTAAATATAACCCACGTATCCTGGTGTTACCAAGGAGCCCTTAATGCCAACAGGGAAGTGGGTTAACAGGAACTCATTCTGGTTCACCGACGAGTGTCATGGGAGGTCTCAGTGAAAAGTGGTGTCACACTGGTCATAGATATCATCACCAAAAGTATGTTCTTACAGTATATACCAAAGGGGAACAGCAGATTTCCCTCCAGACAAGAGGTAAGAAATGTGTGTCTCTTTTTTAGGATGTATATTAAGCTTACACAATGGATGCCTATTTACATACAAAGTCAAATGTTCATAAAAAGAGATGAAATCAACAGGAAAGGAGCATATCAGAAAAAACAAGCCATGAATAAAGACAATGAACTTTGGCTGTATTTCTAAAAGACCAAAAAAAAAAAAAAATTGTGCACCTATTGAATGGACAGCACATTTGCATTCATGAAAACAGAGGCATAGTCAATCTTGGTTGAAAACACTGAAGTGAACTTTGGGTGAGATAAACCTTCTTTACTAGTAATTTCACTTGTTACTTAAGGTTAGCCTCTAGAAAGCATATAATGATTTTGTTTATATATAACCATTTGATTCCAATATCCTTATTCACTAGCTCTTCAATCTCTAGTCTTTGATAATAAATTTAATCTTATTTTTCATTAAAACTATTTGTAAATTCTCTAGTATTAAGCAAAGACATGGTCCTAAGTTGCATCATACAATCAAGGATTGTATACTGTTCCTTTGAGAACAGTGAACCTGGTATTTTTATGAATGTTCAGTGGACAAGGAACTGGACACTACAGGGAATGCTTTGGAGATGGCTCAGAGATTAGTGTGGCGCACATACTAATATGTAAAGAGGGAGCAGGGCCTGTGGGGATTTATAAGGTAGTTCTTATGTTGCCAGAGGCAAGTGGATTCAGGGACCTGACCTATGGCTGGCACCAACAAGGCTGCCGGATGCTTATGGACAGATGCTGGCAAGGTGCCTCACAACCCTGATGAGCATCACTATTCCAATCACTAAATTGTAAAACCTGTGTGAGTTTTGGTCCCTATTGTTCTACACTTGCATTTGCTGGGGTGCTAGAAAGGTTATGGGAGAACAGGAAGTAAGTTTGGTAGTTCTATCAGATTGTGATCTCTTAAGAGATAATTTATTAGAATCTGACCCACTAAGAGGTGTGAGCCAAACTGGGTCACCTACTACTGACTAATATTTTGCATTAAAATAAAGACTAAAAAGCAGTTAAGGTCCCAGAGCACTTTGCCACCTCTAAACCTGCTCTCAATAGAGGCTGAGCACCTGCAACCATCCAGTGAAATCAACGGAAAAAATGGGGGCTCAGCCTCTCTCAGCATCAGCTCCAAATAAGTACAACTTCATTGAAGTGCCACTTTGATGCAGAGGACAGCAGGCAAACTAGCACAGCACACACTTCAGAGCAGTGTCTGTCCTCTTTTAAATCACAAAAAGTCCCTTTAAAGTGACCTTCCTATTAGCAAATATCAGAAATTCTTATTTGAACATTATGTTTACACCAAATACTCTCCAGAAATCATACTTGTGCACACATGGCACAATGTACTTTGATGCAAGAGAGAATGAAGTGTACTGCTGAACAGATAAAAAAGAATTAAAGAGAAAAGGAACAGTGAAAAATGAAACTGCCATTCCAAAGTAGGGAGTCTGTTTTAAAAAAAAGGAAAGGAAAATAATGTTTGGAGCGGTTACAAAAAGAGTAGAGAAAAAGTGATGAATTGGGCCACTCTTAATTCTTTGGGTAGAAACTAGCCCCACTGATTTTAGTGGGACTACCTATGTGGTAGGGAGCTGATGAACATTAGTAAATGAGGTATAATTGAGGCTGTAAAGCTGAAAGTGCTGAGAATAAAATATTAAACATTGATCAAGACAAATTCTGACAGCAGGAGTTTGTTATTTTATTTCTGGTCAGGTTTCCAACAATTTCAGCATGAGTTGCTAAAAAGCTGTAAAGAAGCCAAATATCACAGTCTAGGGTTACTATTATAAGAAATGTGCTGATGTATTTCATTCTTCGCTTCAAGTAAACACTGACCTATTGAAAGGGTGAAGTAAGAGATATGTTTATTCACTTAAAGGAACTGTTTCTATTGCTTAGGGAGAATAACAACTCTACCAATGTATGGCTCAAAGGAAACAGAAATCTTACCTGGGCATCTATGTTTTTACGGGAGGAGGCAGGGGTGTTGGCATAGGAACTGATGGAAGAACTAGTGTTAATGTCATCAGTGCTGAGGTTATCTATGGTGTCACTGATCCCACTGCTGACCGAGCTGCTGTCATCCCAGCTGTGGAAAGAAGCACATGTTTTATATCCAAGCAAGTCAACACTATAGCCATTGAGGACTCAAAAAATACAAAAGTGATAAAACTAAGTTTCCAAATGACAGTTATTCAAAGTGCAACTTTTGACTGATATCATGTTGCTCTCCTTGATGACTTACTTTCCAGTGGATATTATATTAAATACTATAGATGATTCATTTTATGATCACCTATTCTGCACTAGCAATAACACCTGCTACCAGGATACTGGCTCAGCTCCCAGTTTGTATAGCAAAACAGAATTTAAACTAAACATCACTCCTTACTCTCTCAGTCCCCAAAGAGGAGTGGTATGTTTAAGAAGACCCTGCTTGACAGATGAAGCAGGACTTAGCTGAATCATCAATTGGGACAAGAATTTAAATTCAGTGGCAAAATTAATTTTTGAGCAAACTTCTGAACTCTGTTTACTAGCTGAACTTGGATAACATGTTATCCTCTTCCATCACCAGCACTAGCACCATCAGCATCTAGTTATATTGTGTATGGTTGTTAAACAGGGTAAAGAGACAGAAATTTATTTAGAAATAGCCGCCTGGTGATAGTTCTTAAAGCTTTAATCAAAGAATGCATTTTACATTCAAACTCCTACCAGCTAGGTAACACAATAGCGTATTATTTAGGACTAGATTTTCCAGCACATGATAGCTGCAGCTTTCCCCCTCAAATGTGAAAGACACAACTGGAAGATTAGCACAGAAAAAAAATAACACGACTGCACGGTAATAACAGACAAAGAAAAAATTCTAACACCGAGACAGACATGCTACTCTTAATGTGCACTTAAACTAAACTGCTCAAGTAACGATTTACAAATTAATATAAATAAAACTGCTCAAATAAAGATTTACAAATTAGTATAGTTTCTTCTCCAAGGATAATAAAACCCCATTTGAATAACTGTCCTACAGGCACCTCTCCAAATATACCTTTGGAACTCTTTCAGTCTAGTGGTAAATACACATTTCACAAAATTTATAAACAAAATTTCACAGACAAAACAGCTAGCTGTAAAGAAGCCTAAGTATCTATGGCAATTCTTCTCCAGCTACCTTAGAATATGATCTACAGACTTAGAGAAATCCAATCTCCCATTTCTCTTACACTTCCCCATTTGCTTTCAAGTACTGTATTTGCTAAGACCACTCAGGGTTGTTGAACCATCACTTACAAATGGATACACAGGACACATATTTGCTTCTTTTTTCATTATAAATATGTACACACCCCCAAAGACCAGTGGGGTTGTAGCGGAATGGGGGCTAGATTTTCCTAGATTTTCCTCTATTATATTCTCAGCTCTGCCACTGACTTTTTGTATAAACTTTGGCAACCACTTCCATCATGTGCTTCACGTACCCTATTTGTGTATGCAAAGGTACTTTTCTAGTGTTTTGTAATAAAGTTGAAAATAATATCTTTTCAAAATGCTTTTTGTTCAGAGTATATAAAACAAGCATTTAAACTTACAAGAAAAAGGATTTGCAAACTTGGACTAGCTTGTCTCCTGTGCATATTAAGAAAAGTTAATCTGAATAAACTGAAAAATATGCATTTAAAGTGGATTGGTTAATCCACAATAAATCCCAGTGTGGAACATCTCATTTGGAATTGAAGTGCCCTTAATTTTAGTTTAGTTTAACTGCTATGTTCATACTTATTGATTTGAATCAATTTTCCTGAGCATCCCCCAAGTAGCCAAGCCCTGAGTTTTGGAAACACACAATTTAAGAAGTATGCAAGACTTTGAATCTTAAATTCTACCATCCTGAGTCGAAAAGACAACAGAAGTTCATAAATTTGGTTCTGATATTGTTTAAAAGTGTAAGTGCTTCCATTACAGCCAGCAAGATTGGGAAAGAAATCCTGGGTGTGGTTATGTAAATACACTTCACTCAGGTTGCTTAGGCCTGTGAGATATTTAATTGTTAGAATGGTGTTTCTCCCATTGTAACCAATTTCACTGTTGTGAGGGGCTCACAAACTGTGTTAACAGTAAATGCAGGAATTGTGAGATATAATCCCCAGTGGCTTGCAGTTATTGTGGGAATGCACAATGCAGGAAAGTCAGACTGTGTTTAACTCAGTTAGAAGGAGAGACTCTGTCAGTGTAAATACACTTGGACGGACAGAGGCTGCTCTTTCAGACCCCTATAGATTAAGCTGGGGAGGGAGTCAATAAGTTGCATGCCCCTCAGGCATGAGCTGCGGTCTCTTTTGTATGTAAATGTGCTCCAGTGGATGCTGGAATCTCTTGTGGCTGGACTGTGCTTTGGGCCAAGAGCTGAAATCATTGAGAGCTGAGATCACTAGGTTTGGCCCAGAGCTAAATCCACCATAAGCCAGCAGAAGATGCAACGAGCTGCCAGCACGGTGGCAATGGAAAGGTGTAAGGAGAAGCCAGCAGAGCGGTGGCAGTGAGGGGCGATGAATGGCCAGCAGGGCGGCGCCAGAGAACAGCAAGCAGGTAGATGGCAAGTGACCAGCGGAGTGGGTGAGATGCCTCCCCAGCTCAGTATGGGAAGTGAACTCTGTAGATGGATCGCTGAACTCTGGTCTGCCCTGAATAAAGGCAGCGACTGAGAGGGGTGCAGAGAAGGGTTGGGCATGTGAAGGGGACATCACTGCTTGGCTTGAGCGCGAGAGAGGAAAAGGACGCTGCCCAACCTACTTGAGCTGGGGTGTTTACTCGTGGTTTTGGTTATGAACTCTTGTTTGTGATGTTTTCCTATGGACTCTCTCTGTGGTGTTTTCCCAAATTAATGCCATGTTATTTCGCGCCCCTTTTATTAAAGGCTTCTTTTCTACACTCAGACTCTGTGCTTGCAAGTGGAGACGCACTGCCTCCCAGAGGTGCCCAAGGGTGATCTGTGAATTTCCCAGGTCACCGCGTGGGGCTTGAGTCAGTTCTGTGTGGCATGGATGGAGAGGAACCCCATGTTATTGAACCCAACCCTGGCAGCTGCTGGTGCTAACTGGGAGAAGGGTTACAGAAGATGGTTTTTCCCTAGGGCTAGTTTAATCTGGTTGTATTCTGAAGAAGTACTTAGCAATAGAAAAACAAAGATAAAAACGTTTTACATTAAATCTAAGAATCCTTGGCATGTAACACACACACACCCAAAAGATCCTACAACAGTTGTATCACAAATGCTGTTTTCTAGTACTCCTTGTAATAAACCACAGCTCATTATGTTGGACCAAACAGCATTCACATACTCCAATAGGCGCTTATTCAGCAAGACACTTAAGCATGTACCTAATTTTAAATACCCGAATAACCCTATTGACATCAGTCAGTTCCCTTGACTTCAATTAGCCTGTTTCCATACTTACTGTGAGGCACGTGACTGCTGAACTGGAGTCACAATGCTGATGAACAGAGTCAGAAACATGCATGTGAATGTACTGGCAGATGTGGCTTTAAACAGAGCCTGCAAAGTACATTAGTTTAAACCTCTGTTTTACTTAAATTTGTAATACACTAATGGAGGAAGTTCACCATTTAAAGTTTATTAAAAAAATGCTACTTCATTACTAATTAAAAATAAACATGGAACTGCCATGTATGTGGGGCCCAGAGCTAAAATATTTTGCATTTTGCCTGCCAACAGCCAAAGTTACACTAATCTTGGAAAATGCTGACAACACCAGTCAATGGTACTGATGCACAAGCAAAGCTATTTGGACAGGCTAAGATGCTATATAAGCTAAAATCACCACATCAATTTCAGCATTTACTTAGGAGTACTTCAGAATGGGGGAAAATCCGTCTTTAACAAAACAGTAAAAAGTAAAATCTGCACAACATACATCTCAGTATCATCAGGAGGAGGATTCATTTGATCCAATTAAAACATATGCATGCATATTTTAACCTCTTTTTTCAATCCAACATAGGTAAGCATTATTCATCTAATACATTAGAGAAATAATATTATGGTATTACACAGTATATAATATATCCTACATTTTGCACTGAACGTTTTCATATCATGGGGTCATAAAAAACAGCACTCCAAAAAAATTTATCAATCAAATCAATGTGTAACCCCCCTGCAAGGGCAGGATATACTCTCCTCATAGAGAACATAATCAGTTACCTAAATTATATTTGTCCATTTCATGTTGTTTCTTTACAAGATGCTCCAACCACATAAATTAGTTCACATTATTACCTTGTCTTGATGGTTAAAGCCAAAAGGGAGGAAGCAGAAAAGGGAAATCACACAGCCCTCACAATTACAGCATTCCTGGCGCTCTGAGCCATGATAACTTCTTTGTAATTTAGCTGGTGCAATTAATAATTTCTGATGTCAGCAAAAGTGAACTCAGCCATAACACAAGGCTGGAGCCTTTGGGCTTTCCTTCATCCACTTGGTCACTCAACTGAAACTCTTCTTTGATACTCAAAATTACATATACTCTCAGAAGTATATTCATTTCAACCTTTTACTCCATGTGCATGGGGGTAGCACAGCAATGCTCTCAAAGGAGATCAGCACAACTTAAAACATGTTAAAGTGTAAATGGGATCAAGCTATACTCTGAGATTTCAGATATTATACTGAAAGAGATAAGAGACATCCACAGGATGTAGCAAGATCTTTGAGATGCCTGGAGCTCTCAGAACTTGAATCACAGGGCAATCGAGTTTAAAGTACCTCCAGCTCATTTAGTTTCACTTCCTCTACATCACAGGCCACCATCACCACCCAAAACATTTGTATTATTTTGGACTGAATTAAGAAATAAGAAAAAAAGCACTACAAGCCACAAAAGACTAGACTATTATAGCAGCCGCTCACAACAGACCTGGACTGGTACCCACCCAGAACAGGGGGTTGCTCCAGCCCTTTCCATGTCACAGGTGGGGGGCCACTTCAGCTCAGCCCATATTTAACCAGTTAACTGATTAAACGGGATTTTTACATCCCTAATTTGGGTGCAAAGTACCAGTCAGGATAAGGACTACATTGAGCGAGGAAAATACTTTATTATACCACTAATAATCGTTTCTGAAAGATGCTTTATTTGAAGTATCATCTGTTTTCTGATGCGCTGAATTGAAAATAAAGTTAACAATGAATAGCCCAGAATCAACACAGCACTTTAATAATTTCATATGCAACATAAAACAAGAGTTTTTATAAACTTAAAAAACAACAAATGGTCTGGTAGCAATTTATAGACTAACAAAACATGCAGATGGTATCATGAGCTTTCGTGGGCACAGCCCTCTTCTTCAGATGACCGGAGTTTATGTCACTTTTGGAGTATGGGGGATGGTTCCTGTCAGGTGCCCAACTGTTGGCCTACCTCTCTCATACCTTACTCTGTTCCACTGTGTGGCTCAGCACCTTGTACACAACAAGCTAACCCAAGTGATAAGATAACTAAAGGCATATCTTCACTCGCCACGCTGGAGTTCAATGTTCTGGTATTCAGTTCAGAGGGTCTAGTACAGACCTGTAAATCGAAGCTGAGGTCAGCTCTGGCTAGTGTCTGTATTTCTCATAGTGGTGAGGAGTAAGGGAAGCCAAGCAGAACATTAGCATGCAGTGGAGATGGCACCAAGCTCGGCTTAAGGTAAGCTGACTCCAGTACGTGTTCAATGAAGCTGGGGGTGTGTACCTTAAGCCAACCTGTCCCTTACTTAGTCTCAAATCAAATTTCTTTTGTCAACAATGACACGACATTCTTTCCAGCTCTTTTAAAACTTGAGCAAGACCAGCCACTTACAGACTTTCTGTGCGCACAAGCAAGCACACACTGCCTAGGAGATTTTCATTCCATCTGAACTTGTCCCATGGAACCAGCCTTCTGAAATATTCTGAAGTTTCTCACGAAAAACTACTCTCCCAATGTCAGTTTTTACAGAAAATAATCTCACATTGGAGAACAGAACTTCAAAATGTAATATCACACTTTACTTGACTGTATTTTGAATCAAAGAATGATCAGCTAGTCACTGTATACAAACACTAAACTCTGCAACCAGAGACTACTGTATAAGTTGCAAACATTTGACTGGTGGAACTTGTTTTTTTGGCCATTATTCAACGCAACTGTGAAACTACACTGCCTTGGGGTTGGATATAAATCAGCATGAGTGACTGTGTAGAATTAGGACTAACCCACAGCAAAATGAAAGGAACTCTGTAAAAAGTTTTTAGTCAGATATTAACTGTTGTCATATTTTAAAGTTCTTATATAAATACTTACACTGACCACTTTATTGTAGTTTCTGAGCAGCTAAGAGGGACTGATCCTGCAATTAGTGCACAGCCCTATGCCTCTGGGTCTGCTTGCACAGTACATTACATGATCAGAGCCTTAATTTAACCACCAGTGAATGCATAGAGCTTGATCTGCATCTTACACAATTTTCTTGCAATTCCATTAACTCCTTTGGAGTTACTCCTGATTTACATAAGTGGAAGTTGGAAGAATCAGAACTCTTATACCATTGCTGAAATCAAGGTTAAACTACTGACAATAAACAATCCCTATAAAATGTTATACTATACTTTTGTTTTAGTAACAGATAAATCCTTAGTTTTCAAAACAGTAAAAACAACAAATCCTGGCTGCAAATCAACAGTTTGTGCACACACATACAAACTCTGATCCAGTGTACACTTTGTGGAAATGGGTGGTGGACTGAGGAAGTCCACAGAGATTAAAGAGATATCAGCAACTGTTGTGTTCCCTAAGCCACAGCACTAAATTTTTGCATTCCTACCCCTTTACAACTGATCTGTAGAGTTTTTACCGTACTTAAGCTTTTCCATAATTATAGAGAGGGTGTAGGATATTCCCCATGGACACGTACGGGAGTTTCGCATGTGCACCACAACTGGTATTTGCCCTTTCTGTTTTATAAAAGTTCTTCTCTTCTCTTCAAATGGAGAAAATCAACAGTGTGAACACTCAGAGCTAAACGGGCAGGGCACATCTACATTGACTGGAGCAGAGTGGCTGGGCTAAGAAAGGTGCTCCAGGATGACTGATCAAAGCAATTCCCACAGTATTGAGAATTACCATTGCAGAATGTCAGACTATTCGTGTTACTATTTGTGATTGTCAGAATCTTTGGGTCTTTCTTTAGTTGGCCCTTGATTTTACCCCTGTCAAAGATCCAAAAGCTGACTCCTCCAGGATCACACAGAGCCCTCTTACGCTGTACTTGGGTGTTAATTCAATAATGACTCACTAGTGCTACTTATTGAAATATCAACAGAACTTCCTGATAAAATGCCTTCTGAACACCTAGATCTTCTCTGGAGGTCTCCCACCCAAGTACTAGCTCTGTACCTTATTTAGCTTGTGAAAACTTATAGGATCAAATCAGTATGAGAAACAGTTGAGAAAATTCTACTTCACAGATCAAGCAAGGATTGTCCATTAGAAATCCACATCTCTGATACAAAATAAAATATTGTCAGTAATGCAAAAGCATTTGCAATAAGGCCAAACGAACTGTATTCTGATAGTTTTGATATAAATCTACCATTAACATGTGACAGTAAAGAAACAAAAATATCCTCACATCCAACAAGTAGTCACATTCCATCACAGTGAGAGGTGATCCTATGAAAACTGAGATGGACAGAATAGCCAGTATAGTGGGAACAGCTCTGAGCATTATTATCCCAAGCTGGTGTTTCTGCTTACACTCAAACAGAGCAACATATATGCACATGAGAGTAGCACCATAACCTCACAGATAAGGCCACCCCCTTAGAGAGATGGATACTCCATACATTCACTTCACTCAGACCCATCTGGTAAGTGGCATGGTAGAATACAACCTCTTCCCCGTCACTCCTTTTTTTCCTCTCCTGCCTTTATATAGTATCGGAATGACAGCATGGGAAGTGTGGATCAGCATTCATGTTGCACTACCTGTCTGGGCTGGAGAAGCCAATAAGCCAACCATTGGACCAAATCAGTGATGAATCCTGGTCACATGCCATTTGAGGCATGTTATGCATATGCGAAGAAGAATGACAGCATTATACAGATTAAACCTCCCAAATCTGGGATTCTCTGGTCTGGCAACATCAGTAGTCTGGCAGGTATTGACCCGGAAAGTTGAGTATCCTCGCCGTCTGTCCGGTAAAATTTTTTAGAAAATACCGGACACCTAAAATGTCCAGTATTTTCTAATTTTTTTTCCTAGCCAGGAGGCAAAAATCCCGGATGATTACCAGGTTCCTCAGGGGAGCAGTCCGGTCCTGGTAGGGCCAAAAAGCCTCAAAAACATTTCTGAAAGGGGCCACACTGCTTTTTAAAAAAATTTTTTTTTTTTTTTTTTTTTGCTTAACAACTCTCAGGGTCCTTTCCTCCCCTTGCTTCAACAACTTTGGTCTCCCCGGTTGTTTTCCTCAAAGGAATTTTTCCCCAGCGGTGTTTTTTTTGGGAGGCGGGGGGAAGGGAACGGTGTTCGGTATTTTTGGTTAAACCATCTGGCAACCCTAGCCAAGGCCACAAAAGTTGCTGGACTCAAGAGCCTTGGAGGTGGAAAGCAGGAACCCCTCGGGAGAATGCAGGGCTAGCCCCCACCCAGCTGGAGAATCTCTGGCACCAGCAAGACCAGGTGGTGAATGGGGAGTACCCGCCCCCACCAAGAACCCTTGGTGTCAGCCAGGGCAGGCAGAAAAGGGGGAGTCCCTACCCTGCCTAGGAAACCCCTTGCAGACTCAAGGCCAGGTGGTGACCAGGCAGCCACAGGGAAGCCTTTGTGAGAGCAAGACTGGCCCCAGCAATGGGCCCGGTACGGCTGGGCAGCCCCACCTGGGGAACCCCAGGAAACCCCCAGTGGCAGCAGGCTGGGCGGCCCCTGCTCGGGAACTCCCCAGCATTATCAGGGCCAGGTGGGGATGGGGAACCCCAGCCGGGGACCCCTGGAACCCCCGGTGCAGTGGGGCTAGGATGGCCAGGCGGCCACAATGGCAGGTGGTGAGCCTTGGCTGGGAACCCTGAGGAATTCCCAGCATCAGCGGGCAAGTGTTGTGTTCAGGTGCCCCCAGCAGGGGAACCCAGGGAACTCCCCAGCAGCAGCAAGTAGGGGAGCATTGACTTCCCCTGGTCCAGCAAACTCCCTGGTTCAGGATCTCTCAGGTCCCAACACTGCCAGACCAGGGAGGTCCAACCTGTACAGAAGTTCTCCAGTCTCTTCAGGTCCGCTCATTGCTACCCACCTCAACCAGGATTCAGCATAGAAAACTGCTGAGAGAAAGTGCAGAACTCCAGTGTGCCAAGAACTGAAGTAACTGCCACTCATTGTGAGCTTTCCTTTGTTATTTATAATGGACTGTAAAAGTGCTTTATAAAATAATTAAGGAACAGCTCCTGTCCCAAACTCATACAAACAAACACAGGTTTTCACATTGGCACCATCCCTTGCACCTTGCTTCCTACAAAACTAATCAAAGGCAGCTGAACACACATGGACACTGGGATGTGTGCATACTCCCACAGTAAAAAAGGGAGTAGAGACTAAATTTGGGCTTGCTGAAACATCAGAATTTGCCAACATATGTTCTGAATAAAATCAAATTTGGCAATAAAAGGAGTTAAGTTTGATCACTGGGCGAAAGAGCTGTCCCAAAAGAAGCCAAATCAATGAAGAAATAATGCCCTATCAGGTCACAATTTAAAAGAACAAACACAATAAATCGAAAGAATCCATTTTACTACTTAATTATATGGACACACTGTGCTGAAGATTCAGAGGGGTAGCAGAGTTAGTCTGTAACACAAAAAACAACAAGTAGCACCTTAAAGACTAACAAAACATGTAGATGGTATCATCTGAAGAAGTGGGTCTTGCCTACAAAAGCTCATGATACCATCTACATGTTTTGTTAGTCTTTAAGGTGCTGCTAGACTATTTGTTGTTTTTTAAGTTTTTCCAATATCAGATCAGTAAGCAGTTGTTTTTTTGGAGGAAATGCAACATTTTAATTACCAGTAGTAAGTCCAAGGTTTGTTTCAAGTAAAATGCAAAAGTAAAGGATCCTACTCCTTTACTCAGACAAGTACTTCTATGGCAGCCAATGAAACTTTGCAAAAGTACGAACTACATGCATGACAAAAACATTGCAGATCAAATCCTCAAATGTCACCAAGCAGACTTCACTCTGAATGGCGTGACAACAGCCCCAAAAGCTATTGTTACAGTTCAGTGAGAACGTTCACTCCTATAAAAACAAGTTTCTACTTTTGCACAAAAAGCAAATTAGCAGCGTAAGAATATTACGAAGTCCATACAACAGAGCTTCCTAAGAGAGATGAAAGGTCTGTAATGATCATGGGAAAGATACTGATTTCTATACTAAGTTAAGTGGAATGAAATAATTAAAGAACCACTTCATGTTAGTCAGTAAATGTATGTGTAACTGGGTGAAGCATAGATAAAGTCAGTAGAACACACATATTAAATCAGTTCAGTTCTTGCATATTAAGTTTCCTGTTATCAAATGAAAATATACCTAAGCAATAAAATCCAGATTTTATTTACTATTCTGCAAATACAATGGAATACAGATTAAAAAAGAAAAAAAAATCTAAATTCTTAAATTTACTGCACAATTCATCATATATTCTGCCTCCAACGTGTCTACCAGTGTAAAAAAATGGACTAATCAAAGCTGTAACACAGAGATCCTGTTTTTAAAGATAAAAAAAACTTCCTACCTTGTAATATTCCTAGGCCAAAGCATTTCTCCACTCTGTTTCCAATGAAGAGTTCCAGAGAAAGGGCTCAGATTGATTTTACAGGTTGATACCTTCATCGGACTACCATCAAAAACTTTGCTAAAGAATCCAGTTTTAATTTTAAAATATACAGATATTTTAAGAGCTGAGCAAAGCTGTTTTTCAGCAGAGGACTCAACACTTAGCAGTTCTGAAAGACACTAAAAGTAAGGGCTAGTAGAAGGTGATCTTCAAACTCCCCTGGAAAGAAATCTGATCCCTCAACAAAATTAACCCCCGAAGTGCTGAAAGAGTGAGAGGTCAAGACTTTCTGATGGCACTAGGTCATCTGTGAAAAGCTGTAATGTGGTGGCAATGAAGCAGCCAGCTTATGCAAACCTCTAGCTCAGCTATCATAAGATATGGAATAAAAGACCAAGTCAGAATACCCATAATTTTCTACTAGATAGGCAGCATAGTTTGGTCACAGCTCCAACCACTTAATCTGAAAAAAAAACAACAACCCCATATTTCCTAATTTATTTAAATCATGTTGAAAAGTTAGACTAACATTTTCCCTTTTAACGTTTTCACAAAAGACACTCTGATAACACTGAATAAGCACACTTGTTTGTTTACATTCATTTTATTTCAATGAGAATGTAGCAGTGTCAAAAGAGAACAATAGCCATTTCAACTAGTTTATCATAACATATACCGAGCCTTAAATGGCTGCAGTCTAGATAAAACATCTACCTCATAAATCCATTTCTTAGTGACTCTTTCAATTTTCAGTACAAAGCCTGTGTTATGTGTGCCATGAAGAATTATTATGATACTGTCACAAGGTCTGCGGATTTTGTCTCAGAAAAATATGGATTAGTTAATTCAAACCTATCACTGTAAAATAAGGAGTATATCACATCATTTTAAATGAAAAAGAAATGGACAGCTATGTACACTGAATAGAGGAAAAATATGTTATAGTTCAGATTAAAAATAATTTTAAACTAAATTGAAATAAATACAACTTGATAGAATTCTTCCAAAAACTCTGACATCTCTTAGATGAAAGTATCATTAAAATTCTACTATGGGAAATGATGTTGTTATATTTATTATCTGTATTACACTAAAGCCCATCAGCATTATGCTTGATGCTGTACAAACATAAATTGAAAGCCTTTTATTTTAAAGTCCAGATTCCTACAGTTGCATCCATGAGTGCAGATCCCATGTGAAGTCTTAATGTGGACAGGAGGTTCTATTTACATGGATCTAATTATAGGATCAAGAGAACACCTAATAGGCATTTGTAACTCAATATGGAGAGGAAGGAGAAAGACAAGGATGGCAATAAGAAGAACACAAAAGATACACATGCACTAAGGCCTGATCCAAAGCCCAGTGAAATAAATGAAAAGATTCCCCTTGACTTTATTGAGTACTGATTAGATCAAACCATAAGCGTGTATTTTGGAGGCTACCCAATTTTAGTTGCGTAAATAATTCACATAGACATCATACATTAATGAACGCTAGCTGCTCTGTTTCTATGCAACATAAAAAGTGTTGAGGAATGATTAACTTGGTATTTTTCTAATGGTCATCAATGCCTGTATAACTGATGTGGTTCAGGATACATGAAGTCCATTACAGTACAGCATATTTTATAAGGTGTTCAAGTTCTAACCAGGAAAGAACATGACACATGTGCAGTGTGTTCAGATTATGGGGAGAGGACTTCACTTGAAAAATGGGGGATTTGGGGGGAAATTATTGGGGAAGGGCTAGTAGCACTGCCTATTAATGATACTTCAGAAACCAAGGCGAGGGAAAACACATTGTTTTGCCCATGTTAAAAAAATCTTGATATTGTGATAGGTGGACTGTGACTGGAACTTGGGAGGGATGAAACTAGAAATGTTTGGGCAAGACGACTGGATCTGGATTACTAAGGAGACTGGGGAATTGGGGTGCAGGCAAACTACGACTGGCTGGGTGGGAACACTGGGACTGCTAACTGATGGAGAGAGGAGCCTGGAAGTGGTTGGACCAGGAGACTGGGGCTGGAACTGGTGAGGGAAACCAGGGACAGACTAGAAGTAGGAACCAGGAGGCAGGAACATGGTAATTGGGGTAGAGAGGAGAATGAGATCTGAGAAGGAGCCAGAAGACAGGGGAAAAACTGAGATCTACTAGGCAAAAAGAAAGACTATGAGCCAAGGAAGAATGAGATGAGAAGCTTGAAGAGGAACCAGGGGTCACAGATGGGAGAGAGAGACTGGCTGAGAATTGGGAAAGGGGAACTTCTACTGGCTGAAGACATAGACTTGAGCTTGTCTCAACTAAGACTGTGAAACTAATAATAATAATAATGATGTTCTTGTAACATTTCCAGTAGTTTTTATTATTACTTCTCCCAGCTTTATGGGAACAGATACACTCATTCATTTTTACAAAATAACTTATTCATCTGCCTAAAAACTAGTGTTAGATTTCTAATCTATCTAGGCTAGATTTCTATTATCCAGGTTACTGATGAGTGAGTGTGTCACAGAAGCAAGATGGACAGATTTTCAGATGAAGGGGTCAGGGAGAGGCAATACTGTGCTGTCCTTAGTTTCATCTCTAGAAAAACACCATTCATTCATATGAAAGCCAGAGAGAACAGAATGAAAGAAATCAGAAGACATCTACCACAGTGGATTATTAACCTTTTTAGAGCCTAGATATTCTACAATATAAAAATACTTTTTTTTTTTTTTGCATTACGGCATATTTTTGATTGAAAGGGTTAAAATGCAAGTGCTCAAAAGGTTCAAAAATACAGGCTCTAGAAGATAAATTGTCCTGCCAAAACCACAAATAAGCAAGTCGCAATCCAAACTTCCCTTTCTATTTTGGAGCCTACATTTTAGTGGGTACCATGTTACTATAGTAACAAAGACGACTGGTTATTTAGAGAATGGTGGATGTGACAATTTACTATTTAGAATAAATACAAATAATCAAAGCAACTTGGAAAAGCATCATTTAACTAACGTTTGTGTTTTAGCAAGAAAAGAGAGGCTGTTAATATAATTTCTTTCTGCAGCTGGACCATTATCTGTATTAAACTAGATTCGTGATGAATAAAAGATAGGCGCACCGCACTTATGCTTTTTAATGTGTCTCCGACTTGGTGCACAGTCACCCACTCTTTCACTGCATATTTATATAATGACAAGGCTGGAGGGCTCATTAGCTTGTTGAGGGTTATCCAGGAGAAACATTAAAGCAGTTACAACATGCAGTTATTTAAACAAAATATGCATTATCCATATCCCATAAAAAGAGTGAAGACACTGATGTGCTGTACATGCCCTGCTCCTGCCTCTGCTGATCCCAATGGAAGCAGTTCTTGATGAACAATGTATGTGCTGTCTATTAGTTTTGACCATACAAAAGATACTATGCTGGATAACCAAACTAGAACAGCTCATTTTTCTTTTGTAAGCTGTAATACAAAACAATTCATTTCTCATTATATAGGAAACGCCTATAGGATTTTATAGAAAATTAGAGCACTTCTTTAGGTTTCAGATCCATCCCATTCAATTTTGTATTAAATTTGATCCTCACTACTACATTTTATGATAGCTTTAAAAAACCTATAAAAAGTATATCTGTCTATTCCAGTGGTCCCCAACCTGTGATGGTGGCCGGGCGCCAGGGGGCGTGGCCGTTTGCCTGCCGGGCGCCAGGGGACGGGGGCGGGGCCCCCCCATAGCCATGCGCCCCCCCCATAGCTGCGCCCGGGGCCAGCGCCCCCCCCTCCTCCAAGCGCCCGGGGCTGGCGCCCCCTCCCCCCCAAGCTCAGTGCGCCCGGGGCCGGCGCCCCCCCCTTCCTCCAAGTGGCCGGGGCCGGGGCCGGCGCCCCCCGCCCCAAGCGCCCGGGGCCAGGCCAGCCCCAAGCACGTGGTGGGCGCACACGGGTACCGTGTTGGGTACCACGGGTCTATTCAATTCAATGGGCCTGATTCTCTGCTTTTACACTGACCTATTGTCACTGGAGCCATTCTGTCATAGAAGTGGCATAACAGAGTGCAGAAATCCACATCAGTTCCAAGATGCTAGAGGGGTAAGGTACTATCTTTCATTGGACTGACTCTATTGTTGAGAGAGACAAGCTTTTGAGCTATACAGAAGACTTAATCTCTTGAAAAGGTACTCCAAAAATCACAACATCTCTTTTTGTCCTAGGAGGAAAGTCTGTTTCTCTCACCAATAAAAAGTCGGTTCAATAAAAAGTAGGGCTGTCGATTAACACGTGTTGACGCCTCAGATTAACACAGGGCAGAATTAACACATTAGTTTTTTTAGATTTGTAAAGTAATTTATATTGAATGTATTATATGCCACTTTGAAATTCTTTAGGACTTATTTTTTATCAGACAAGTGAATGAAGAATTAAATTTCATTTTATTTTGAAAACCTCCATATCTGGATTGAAATCAAACATGATTTTTTTTTCGAACCATGATCAAAGCGCTTAAAATCGGCAGTTAGAATGGAAGCCTTGACAACCTTTATTGGAGCATTACAACTATATAATATGCTATGATGTATTCTGAGTGTAATTACCGCAGGGAACGACGATGAAAGGCAGCAATTAAATACCCAGCCCTCGTTTAAAAAACAGTGTATGCTCATGGGGAATAATGGGTCTGCAGGATATATTCTAGTTCCTTTCAGCATCAAATCAAATCTGAAGCTTCAGCCTAGCAAATAAAAAAAATCATAGCATCCAAACTGCTAATTCTCTAAATCCAAATAAAAGCAAGATCATAGTCTTAAGGAATGATGCCGTTTCACTATACACAAAAGTCAGAGCCTCAGCCTTGATTTCCCTAACAATCCCCATTTTGTAACTTTGAAGTAAGAGGGATTTGGCAGCATCCGCCCATGGTATTGAAGATGCAAGGGGGACATTTCATGACTGGTTTTACACTTAGTAATAATCATAGTCTAAAGAGTCAGGAAGTTGAGGAGATTAGTGTGTTATGGAAGCAGTTTATGAAGGTGTTTTTGTTAGAACTTTCAAATAGCAATCTGGTGAGATAAGCTATGAGCAGCTTTACATTAAGCTCTGCTACAATAGTTAAAATTTGAGAGAGAGGTAAAGAGACCCCAGATATTAATTTACCTAAGGAGCAGCTGCTTAGAAAACACTGCAATGTGTCATACATACCTCGTGTAATAAATCACAAAATGGTAAGGAAAAGAGCAGCCAGTTTTGGGGCACATTTTCCTCTTCATGCATGTGTGTAACTTCCATTAGCATTAATTGGAGTTATGTCCATGTATTGAATGGAGATAAAACAGTATGTGACTTAATACATGCATATAAAAAGTAAATCTTTGTTCTGTGTCTCTTTTTTACAGTGCCAAATTTCAAGACCACAATTATAAGTTCACATTCTATTCACGTGAGGAAAAAATGCATAAGACTATCCCATTTCAAACTCTGTCTTAGACAGCAATATACTTGAAAAATGATTTTTTTTGTTACCACGTCCTTCTCTAATTTGTTACCATGTCTTTAATATTTTTCTCTAATTATTCAGGTTGTACCACTTACCATAGGGTTTGAGAATTACAGTGGAGGTAAAGAGAATAGCAGGATCCCACAACGAATTTAATAGAGACTGTAAAGACACTATGATTCATATCCTGTCCTTTCAAATTGTTATGTAGAGTTGCTATATTCCATTTAGTGCCTGCAGCATAGTTTTAGCTGCATCAATTCCAAGATGTTAGAGAGGGAAGATCGGTAAGGTACTATCTTTCCTTGGACTGACTCTGCTGTTGAGAGAGACAAGCTTTTGAGCTATACAGAATACTTAATCTCTTGAAAAGGTACTCCAAGTATCACAGCATCTCTTTTTGTCCTAATAGGAAAGTCTGTTTCTCTTACCAATAAAAGTCAGTTAAACAAACAAGTAAGGCTGTCAATTAACATTCATTAATGCCTGAGATTAAGGCAGGGCAGAATTAATACATTAATTTTTTAACATACGTTAATCACAGGCATTTCTGCAGTGCTGCCCCATGGAAACACTGCTAAGGTGTTTCAAAGGAGCAGCACAAACTGGAGCTGAAATCACCTGGCGTTCCCAGCTGACCATGGGCTCCATGCAGCGCTGCCCCTTTGAAACGCCACCAAGGCATTTCAAAGGGGCAGCACAGAGCGGAGCCCGGGATCAGCTGTGAAGCACTGCCCCTTTGAAACGCTGCCGTGGTGTGTCAAAGGGTCAACGCTGAGGGAGCCCAGGGGGCATCTGGGGACTCCAGCTGATCCTGAGCTCCCACAGCACTGCCCCTCTGAAATGCTGCAGAGGCGTTTCAAAGGGGCAGTGCTGCACTGAGCCTGGGGTCAGCTGGAGTCTTATTATTGTTTAACAGCGCGATTAATTGCTTTTTTAAATTGCTTGACAGCCCTAATAAAAAGGTGTTACTACTCACTTTGTCTAGTATCATTTAAGTTACATGAGTTAAGTTCCACAAGTTATGTAATTTAAGTCAATGTAATTTACACTGTCTTATAACGGTGTCTACACTGCACTCTCAACAGGAGATGCTCTTCTATCAACATAGATTCTGCTTCTCAGTGAGTTGGAGAACTCAAGTTGCCAAGAGAGCACTCTTCCATTGACTTAGCATGTCTTCACCAGACCTGCTAAATCAATGAATGCTGCATCGATCGCAGCAGCATTGACTTGACTTGTAGTGAAAACAAGCCCAAAGCAACAAGAATCCCGTGTTTCTTTCACAAGTCACTGTATGGAAGAGGCATTAGAGCCAAAGAACCTATTCAGGGTATAGGTTAATATTTGTTCTGCTGTCCTCTGTACCCTTGGGGGCATGATTTTTCCTGCTTTGGCCCTATAGAGCTCTCTGGCAACAACTGATTTAGGCTGGGTACTAATTTGCTATGGGATTTATTATGGGATAGTTATATTAACAAAATAATTCTGAATATTGGTGAACTTTACAAACACAGAAAATAAAAAAGGATCACTGATATGTTCCAGTCACGTGGTACTTATATGTCAGGTAGGAACTAGCCCAGGGGTGTCCAAACTTTTTTCAAAGAGGGCCAGATTTGAAGAAGTGAATATGCGTGAGGGCCGTCCCCGCACTCTCAGCCCCAAGGCGGAGTGCCCGCAGGGTCGGAGGCGGGCGGAGAGCGCAGGGCATGCCGGCCTCATGGCGGCCCGGGGGCAGGGCGAACCCGCAGCCGATCGGGGGAGCGGGGCTGCAGACGTGCCCTACAGGGCAGGCTCTAGGACCACGGAGGCCATGGGTGGCGGCGGCAGCGGCGCGGCTGGAAGCGGCGCGCTGGGCGCGCCAGTTCAAAAGAGCGCCGGGGAGCCAGGAGAGGGGAGGAAGCGGGGGCCGTATTAAATCGGAACACGGGCCGCAATTGGCCCGCGGGCCGGACTTTGGACATGCCTGAACTAGCCAATCATGCCTTTAGAGAAAGAATTCAACTCTAGCAATGTGATCTATTCACAGAATGTCATGTAAGAACCACTTTAAATCCCCTAGTCCCATTTTATCAGCTTTCCTGGAGAGGCTTCCGCTTTTGATGCCCTAAAGAAGCTAATGCAGGGGTGCAGAATCCAAGGCCAGGGGTCAGATGCTACCCCCAGGTTGCCTGGATCTGGCCCCCGAGGCTCGGGACTCCTTCCCCCATTATTGGGGAGCCTGTGCTGGCACTCCATTCTCTCACACACCCTCTGTCCCTCTATGGGGCTGGAGCACACAATCTACTAGCTTGGACCCCCTCAAGGCTCTGGTGTGAGAAAGGAATGTGGGAGTGTTTCTCTTCCAGTCTGCAGCCACATCAGAGAGGGTTTGGGTTTGCATCCCCTGACTGATTTTTCTGAGAGTCAGTGACTCTGACCCAAAAAAGGTTCCCCACCCCGAGTTAACTTATACCACTATCAATGGTACTATCCAATGCTTTAATGCAAGAAACAGTTTCTTCTCATGAAGGCATAATAAAAACATACTGCAAATACTCAGACACAAAATTTTTGGTGTGAAAGGGCACTGAATATTGGGATATCTATAGCAATGGAGTCTGGGAGTGAAATTCTGGTCTTGTTTTAAGTCAATAGCAAAATTCTTAATGATTTTAAGAGGCCTGGATTTCAGCCTTGCAGGGAGAGACGCAGACAAATGATGTATGTTTGGAATAAGACCAGGTGCTTTGATAATGTCTCTCCAAATTCTGGGAATTTCCTTTCACTAACCAAGCCATTCAAGACAACAAATAAATCGAACAAATAAGACATGTATGCCTGATGGGCTAGAAACGCCTGCAGTGCAGAATATATGGGAGAAATTAACATTACATTATTTTTACTTAAAGAGTGACTCTGCAATGCTGCCAATGCTCACTTAAATGCTGAGTACACATTTTCTAATGCACTGGTCTATGAATAAGGGTGGCAGAATCTGGCCTCGTGTACATGATTTCTTTCTGTAAGGAAGGACAAAGGGGAAGGAAGGAATGGTCTTATCTTAAGTAAAGCAGTTAAACAAACATTTAATTTTCATTTATTTCTTTAGTTTAACTTGAGTAAATCCCAGGTGACCACGGAATCCAGTGATACTGCTCATATGAATCAAGGGAACAGGACTTGTCCTGAAGTCTTAAATATTATCAAATGTCAAGGCCCCTGAGGCAGGGATCTTGTCTGCTCATACGTGTATGAAATGTCTTGCATATAAATAAAAATATTAAATGTCACAAATAAAATTAGGAATTATCAAGGACAAACAGTGATTTAGCAAATAGAGTTTACATAAAAAGGTAGAAAAATTTAATAATCCCCTCAAATGTAAACGATCAAACCAAGAAAGGTAAATAAGAGAGGCAGTAGAAGTACTGTCTGTGACATGGTTGGGGGTGTGGTGTTTTGGCTAGGGAGTGTGGAGGGACTGCAGCCACTAAGGGTGCAGGGAAAGAGGCCAGGCAGTGGGAAAGGCTGCTGGCAGCGATTCAAGCATGGCACATGGAGAGGCTTGGCTGGAGGGGTGGGAGGGAATGCGGAGGGGCTACAGCTGGTAGGGGTGCAGGGAAAGAGGCCGGGCAGTGGAATGGCTGCCAGTGGCAATGCAAGCATGGCACAAGGCCAGGGCCAGGCCCGGGCAGCCAGCAGTAATAGCATGGTAGCAAGGAGGGTCTGCAGGCTGCGGGGGAAGAGGCCTGTCAGCGGGGCGCACTTTCTGGGCTTGTTCCGGGCAGCAGCAATTATAGCATAGCACGAAGAGGGTCTTCAGGCTGTGGGGGAGCAATATAAGGACAGATGAGCTGCCTGAAGCTGGGGGCGGGGCAATGCAGAGTGACATGATGACGTCACTCTGTCGTCCCACAGGAAAAAATAATTTATATATGTAGAGAGATGAGCCATCCTTGTCTTCAGAAGCTTTTAAATTTTTAGCTTGATCCCCGAAACACAAAAAGGGTTATAAAAATAGGAGTCTGAAGAAAGAATTTGGAATAAGCATTATTCCTCGTGGAAAGCAGGAGTTATTATTTCAGAATAATCAGCCCCTAATTTAAAAATAACGGGCATGGTAGTATGGATACCCCACTTATTATCTTGAAATAAGGGGAGTTATTTCGAAATAACTCCCTGGTAAAGACCAGGGCTAAGACGCCACAGGACTCCTCACTATTTTTGCAGATACAGACTAACACAGCTACCCTCTCAGATTTTAGCACTATCTGAGTCAGTGCTACACCAGTGCTGCAACATGGTATTGAAAAGGACTGTGTTCTTGAATATACCATCTTTCATATGAGATATTAAATGCCTTACCCATTAGTCCGAGCAGAGGTGCTAACTATGTCCTGGTCAAATCCTAGTTCAGATACCATCATAATGACAGTCACAATTCTGTTAAAAAGCTAATGCATTTCTCTGCAGAAGTAACCTCAATTAAAAAAAGGATAAGTATTAAATCAAGTTAATATCAAATCAGATTGATTTTAATTACTTGGATTTTAACTGTTTAGAAACAGGCTCTATATCCCAGAGGAAATGGTCTATATAATGCAGTCTAGACATCCCCACAAGAAAAGACTTTTTTTCTCAAAATGAACATGAAAGAACACACACACAAACTTTCATCCACTAACATGAGTGATCTCATACATTTCAAAAATAAATCTATGTTCTGCAAATAAAATAAAATAATTCATTTTACCTGCTCAGCAGATGAATGAGCTTGGTGTGCATGTGAGCCAAGAGCAGATTTCTTATTCAGATTATCTTGTAAAATCTTTTCAACGTGAATTTTTGTATCCTTTCCCTTGTGAATTGTCTCTCCCCCCTCTCTCTCACTGTTATCTGCCTGTCAAATCTATTGTCTTTCAAATTCCAAATTCTTGAACAGAATATTAATGAAACGAAGTCAAAATCTCAGATTCCTTCTATTTGCATCCATACTATTTCCACTCATGTTTGGGCAAGAACAGCCCTGAGTAGCCTTTCATTCTATAGTTTTCCTCCAAAAAATTAATTTAAAATCTGATGTGCATTATCTGCCTATAAACAGTGGTTTTAACTGGTGAATGCATTTAAACAAAAGCCTTTTCTAATTCTGCATTTTAATGTCTGACCTTTAGTGACTAGTATCAAAATACTATGGAGTCTATATTCCTGTCCTTTTGGAGTTGTAAAGTCTTAATGAAGCAATAAAAGAACTCTAAGCTCTCCAAATAAAGCATTTAATTTAAAATAATATTTGAAAAGTGTGTCTGATCAGGAATAAGCCACAAATGAAGCTCCTTTATTATCCCATAAACATCTGGTATAAATTCAGCACTTCCACATAAGAACACTCCTGACTGTTACAAAGAGAATTCGTCTGTAATAACACACCCAGTCAGGGCCTTCAGATCATTTGGAAATATTAATGGCCCTTTCTCATCATACTATTGCAGTGAAACCATTTAGGTAGCTAACATATCAACTTAAAGGAGTTTTACTGGAAAAAACCTCAGCCGGTACGAGTGGAATTTTCGACAGGGTAACGTTTGAACTTTAAAGGATCAGTAAGATGAAAACTTATCTTCCAGAACTTACAACTGCCCACAAACTTGCTCCCCTTTCCCTGCACATGCACATAGCCCCCAGGAGCACAACTGGAGCCTATGGGCAGTATTTGTGACCATGGCCGGGGAGGGGGGTGGTGGTGGTGACAAAACACCTTTCCCAGGTTGTGCTACCCAGTACACAGACTGAGCACTTTAGCAGAGGACTTGGCATGGGTGAAGAAGTGCTGTAGACACAGTGGACCAGCGTCATTCCATTGTAAGGGAGGGAGCAGGATTTGGGGAGCAAAGGGTGAGCAACAGGAACTGCAAAGTCAAACAGAGATGAGATTGGGCTGGCATAACAATGGCTTTCATGTCAGTTCCTGACTATGTATTGAGTACTTGGCTACCACAGTGCTGGGCCCAGTTTAAAAATTTATATACAACAGAATAGGGATGTGTGGGCTGAAGCAGGGATAGCAATTTTGCAGCTACTTGGATCACCCAGGAGCTATTCGCTCTAGGCAGCTCAATGAGGAGGACTAGCCTGATATTGCATATGTGGCTATGGAGTAGCTTCACTAGTGCTTCACAGCAGGGTAGCTGACAGCCTCCGCAGGCCCCTGGGCAAGGTGTGGGGGAGGGAAGAAGGGAGCGTGGCCAGTGGCAGCCAGCCCTCAGCGCCACCCAGAACACAGCACCTCTCCACCCCTCCAGCTCTAGCGTGGCACACATGGCACTCCCTGCAATTTAAAGGGCCCGGGGCTCCAACCACTACTGCAGCAGCAACAGCAGCGGCCAAAGAGCCCCAGGCTCCTTTGAATGGCCAGACCCTGGGGCATTTGCCTCCTTCGGCCCCCATCAATGGCTCTACTTCATTGCCTTACAACGGGAGACTGTCCTCTTTCGCTCCCCGAGATTCTCCCCAGTACACAGCCTCATTGTCCCCATTGTACACTTCCTTCTTAGAAATTAATGTGTCCTTTTTTCCCCAAAAGAGTGTGTTGTTTTAACAAAGGGAGATACCATCATGAAATCAACATGTTAAACAACTCTGCTGTTATGTTATGGACGACACACACTGCACAGGTATCTGTAGACACACGGGGCAGTAATAGCCAAGATAGTATTAGGCAAGCTATTGTATTTAACAGCCTTATTTTCTCTGGTGGTAGAATTATTTTGGAGATTCTGATTTTCTTTTTAAGGAATGACTTACCCCAAATTTCTGTGCCCTGGAGGGCATAATTGTTACCTGATATCTGAAAAGTTAATCTGATAATGAGTTGTAAATTATATTCTTTCAGTTGCCTAAAAAGTAAGTATTTCCATTACATACACCTTATGAACTATGTTAAATATTTAGTCTGGAGTGTCAGATGATAAATCTCAGATTTTCCCCCAAGATACTGGTTTTTTTAAAATTTCATTATAATCATTCTTCTGACTGCAGAACTGAGGATCAGAAAGCTGAAGTAAGTGAAGTCAAAATACTATCAGGGCAACCTATATTTCGAAATGCTGATAAATATTTAGACACCCAAAAGGATGAAAAAGTCACTCATGCTATGTTCAAACAGGGAAATAATATTGTAGAGAAGCTCTGTATGTCTTTCTCTGCTGGTGACCCTTTCTTTTAAAATAATGAATTACTTTCAAACCCCAGTGTTGCAACTGCTTTAAAAATGAGGCTGGCCAACATTTGCCTTCATATCTGCTCACACAATAGTTACAAAAAAAACTGATTCTTAATCCAGGAAGTCGTGCTTCTCCCCATGTTGTTGATATACTACTTTTATTCACTCTAGCAGAGGAAACAGTGACTAAAGAAGGCAGAAAAGGAGACATAGCCTAGACAGAGACAGGCAAGGTAACACTGTAGACAGCTCTGAGAATATGGATACTCAACTTCTATTCTTTAAATTACCTGCCAAAACTACAAGCTTCTACAAAATGTAGATAATGGGGACTCAAACTCATAAAGTAAGTGGTGCATAAGTGCTGAATTTTGTTTTTTCTCTCTCCTGCATTAGAGTGAATGTCATCCTTAAGAGTAAGCTTAAAACCAAATGGTCATCAGTATCAATGGACAGGCTTCATGCAGAAAAGTAACAGAGAGGTAGACGTGTTAGTCTGATTGTGGTAAAACAAAAAAAGCAGTCATGTAGCACTTTAAAGACTAACAAGATGGTTTATTAGGTGATGAGCTTTCGTGGGCCAGACCCACTTCTTCAGATCATGCAGTCATTTTTGTGCGATATTATTTTACGGTTTATACATAATTTAAGAAGCACCAAGATAGTTTTCAGACAAGCAGGGAAACCAGATTCATACTGTCAGGCACTTTCAATCAATGGGCAAATTCCTACTTAACTTACTCAGTGATGTCAATGCTACTGCTTGTCTGAGAAAAGTGAGAAAAAAATAGACATTAAATAAAAAACAATAAAATGAGGAATGATAAAAGTTCGTGAGCCACAACACAAGGCTGGGGAAGATAAAACAGGAAGAATCATATGGCTGGAAGAGACCTCAGGAGGTTATTGAGTCCAACCTCCTGCACAAAGCAGGACCAACCCCAACTAAATCATCCCAGCCAGGGCTTTGTCAAGCCAGGACTTTAAAACCTCTAGGGATGGAGATTCCACCACCTGTCTAGGTAACCCATTCCAGAGCTTCACCACCCTCCCAGTGAAATAGTATTTCCTAATATCTAACCTAGACCTCCACTGCAACTTAAGACCATTGCTCCTCGTTCTGCAATCTGTCACTACTGAAAACAGACTCTTCCCATCATTTTTTGAACGTCCTTTTAGATAATTAAATGGATTCCTTAAGGATTCCCTCCATGATTTTTTTGGAGACTGAAGTGAGGTTGACTGGTCTGTAGTTCCCTGGACTGTCCTTCCCTTTTTAAAGACGGACACTACATTTGCCTTTTTCTAATAGTCTGGGACCTCCCTCCATCACCACGAGTTATCAAAGATAATAGCCAATGGCTCTGCAATCACATCGGCCAACTCCCTCAGCACCCTCAGGTGCATTAGATCCAACCCAATGGATTTGTGTATGTTCAACTTTTCTAAATAATTCTTAAAATGTTCTTTCTCCACTGAGGGCTGCCCACCTCTTTCCATTACAGCGCTGCTTAGTGCAATAGTCTGGGAGCTGACCTTGATCTATGGAGATGGAGGCAAAAAAAAAGCATTGAGGACTTCAGCTTTTCCCACATCATCTGTCACTAGCTTACCTCCCTCCTCCAGTAAGGGTCCCACACCATTCCTGATCACCCTCTTATTGGTAATGTGTCTGTAGAAACCTTTCTTGTTACCCTTCACATCCCTTGTTAGCTGCAATTCCAATTGCACTTCGGCCTTCCTGATTACACCCCTGCATGCTTGAGCAATATATTTATATTCCTCCCTAGTCATCTGTCCCAAGTTTCTAATTCTTGTAAGCTTCATGTTTATTTTTAAGCTCACCAAGGATTTCACTGTTAAGCCAAGCTGGTCGCCTACCATATTTCCTTTTCTTATTGCCCATCGGGATAGTTTGTTCCTGTGCCTTCAAAAAGGTTTCTTTAAAATACTGCCAGCTTTCCTGTATTCCTTTCCCCTTCATGTTAGCATCCCAGGGAATCCTGCCCATCAGTTCCTTGAGGGAGTCGAAGTCTGCTTTTCTCAAGTCCAGGGTCTATATTTTGCTGCTCTCCTTTCTTCCTTTGGTCAGGATTCTGAAATCAACCATTTCATGATCACTGCTGCCCAGTCTGCCACCCACAACAACTTCCTCCCTGTTTGTCAGCAGCAGGTCAAGCTATGAATGGCCCCTGGTTAGTTCCTTCAGCACTTGTATCGGGGAGTTGTCCCCAACATTCTCCAAAAACTTCCTGGATTGTCTGTGTACTGCTGTATTGGTCTCCCAACAGATGTCAGGGTGATTGAAGTCCTCCATGAGAACAATTGTGATATGGAAACTTCTGTTACTTGTCTGAAGAAAGCCTCAACAACTTCATCCACACGATCTGGTGGTCTATAGCAGACGCCCACCACGACATCACCCTTGTTGCTCCTACCTCTAAACATAACCCAAAAACACTCAACAGACTTTTTTTCCCTGCTTTATACTGGAGCTTTGAGCAATCATACTGTTCTCCTACATACAGTGCAACTCCTCCACCTTTTCTCCCCTACCTGTCCTCCTTGAACAGTTTATACCCCTTCCTGACAGTGCTCCAGTCATGTGAGTCATCCCACCAAGTCTCTGTTATTCCAATCACATGATAGTTCTTTGACTGTGCCAGTACTTCTAATTCTTCCTGGTGATTTCCCAGACTTCTTGAGTTCGCGTACAGACACCATAAATAACTAGCTGATTGCGCTACCTTCTCCATACGAATCATGGGTCCTCCTCTGTAACACCTTCTTCCTTGTGTTTCTTTGGTATCCCACTTCCCCAGTTACCTCAGGGTGTAGGTCCCTGTCCCCCAACAAACCTACTTTAAAGCCCTCGTCACTAGGTTTGCAGGCCTGCCATAGAAGATGTCCTTCCATCTCTTCGTTAGGTGGACCCCATCTTTCCCTAGCAATCCTTGACCCTGGAACAGTGTCTCATGGTTGAAGAATCCAAAGCCTTCTCTCCAACACTACCTGTGCAACCACCCACTTACTTCCAATGTAAATGCTTGCTCTTTAACAATTTTTGGTGTTGCATAATCCTTTAAATTGTTTTAGATTCATTATAGTCAAAGTGCAACTGCGGAAGCACTTGGTACCAGAGATGAAATGTACCATGGACTTGTTCATAAACTGTATGATGTACTTTTTTACCCTCAGAGGGCTCCTGTCAGAGCATTCTAGAGTCCCATACACTATCTGTGCTTTCACAAAATAAAAATGTGCAATAATCATTAATATCTGCTGATGCTTTATAATTAAAAAGGCAAAGCAAAGATTTTAGTAAGGAGAAAAACCAGTATTGCGGGTTATGTGTGCAGTCTAATTAATATACAGGTCATCTGCAAGCAAACCACATTACTAAACAAATTGTCCATTAACATAATAAGTGTTTATAAGATGCAACTCGAGCAGACATGTTGCAGAGGTTTAACATCCTTTCCTTAAAAAGCACCAAGTTTTATCTCTTTTCCTACACATTCTTTTCTTGATGATTAACTGCACAGAACACAGGGAGCCACCCTTCGGTGCCTTTGTCTAAAGTGAGAACTAGTGTATTTAATTTCCCACAGGCACCAGATCCTGTTCTATGCACAGTGGAGTCACTCCCAGGGTACAGTAAACCACAACATCATTGAACTGCAGACTGCTTAAAGCTAACTCATTTGGGTAATTGATACACAATTACCTAAATTATATCTCTACCTTTTCTTCCAGACTGATATAAAGTTACAAGCAGTTACATTTTTTTCTTTAGCGCAATAAAAATACCATTATTAACACTAATACTAATAAATAATGTGAGCTTAGCTATGCAAGATCACAAGCCCTTTTAAATCCTGCTACCCTTCTCATCTAAAATTGTATCCCTGATTAATTTAACTATTTAATTACTTCAACAAGGAATTGCTGCACACATTCATTTTATTAAGTGGTTTTGAACAAAGTTCTCAGTTTTGTTAGCCAACTGCTTCCAGAAAGATCCTATCCCACTGATTTCTTGGTTGATGTTTCACTCCTCCCCTTCCCATTTTGCAGAAGATTCATATATTGTCTGTTCTACAAGAACCTTATAGATTCTGTTGCATTTTCAGAAGAGTTGAGGTTTGCTCAACAGTCTCTTATCCAATATTTCCCTCTCCTGTCTCACTCTCCTTGAGCTTTGAGCTGCATGTTTGTTATCTTTGTATATCTCTACACTGAGTCAGTAATTCTGAGATCTGAGTGGCTACATCTTCCACTCTAGAAACAGCTTGCTAAGCAATAGCGAAGAAATTGTTGAATTATGGGCAAGACTGGTAGCACTGGCAATACCCATTAGAAGACCAAGTTGTTAGTTTCTTACAACTTTGTCAAACTTGAACAGTACCAAAGACGTTTGTCTTTTAAGGAGGGAAATGGAACGGAGGAAAATCAGACCCCAGAATTTCAGTCTGGCACACAAAAAACAAGGTGTCATACTGTGAAAAGTAAATAATTAGTGTCACACTGTGAAAAGTCTGGATGAAGTGACTTGCTCAGCATCACACAAACCTGTAGCAGAGGTACAGAGAGAATCCAATTTTCTACAGCAGCATTCAACTGCCTGAATCATGAGATCCTCCTTTTTCTCCCTGTAATCCCCTACCTTAATCTCTATACACCTTCCAACCTCTGTAATAAATGAAGCCGGGAGGATGGGGGTGGGGAGAAGAGAGAATCTCCTTCATTAAACAACCCTGATTCATCCATAGGCTCATTCTGTGCAATGAATGAGGCAGGGGGCCTGCTGTAATTAAAGACTCTCTAATAATGCACACATACAGGGAAGCTGAATTAAGATTCTGGCATCTCCTAACTTTGGAGTCCTTGACTCTGCAGCCTACGGGTACGTCCAGACTGTAGAGTTTTTTCAGAATGCCAGAGGTATCCCGGAAAAACTGCCACGTTCAAGGAATGCGTCTGCTCTTCTGAAATTTTTTTGGAAGAGAGGGCATGTTTTTTCGGCATCCCTATAAACCTCGTTTTATGGAGAAGTGATGTTTTGAAAAAGGGGTATTTTCCAACATTTGGCCTAGTGTAGACAGGCCAAATATCAGAAAAGCCTCTTCCAAAAAAAGAAGCGGAAAAAGATATGCAAATTGCAGTTTGAAATTTGCCTATCTTTTTCCAGAAGAACTGTGTAGTCTAGACACAGCCTAAATGTTCTCTTAATGTTGGTTTTCTTGGGTAATGTACATATATGGCCAACTTCAGCCTTACATGGGTATTTTTAAATAGGAGACTAGAAACTTTAGGCATCTGTTTCCCAGTTACACAAAGGCCCCTTTATACTACTTGCAAAGCATAAAAGAGGCTTAATGAAGTAATTTATCCCCACTTTAAGTCCCTAAACTGTCAAAGCCTTTTATTCCCTGTTGCCCTTAAAAGGGGGTTGGAAATAAAACCCCCAGAACATGGAGGCCTACGGTTGCCAGACATCTGGTTAATGCTGGGTTGAAAAGCGACTCTGGTGGTTCTGGTAAGGAGCGCTGATTAATTTGTTAAAAGTCCACTCACTGCCCCATGCACTGCCCCTTTCCCAAGTGCTAGATCCACAACCCCTATTGGCTGGAAACTACTGCCAATGAGAGCTATGGGAGCCGTGCCTGCCGACAGGTGCAACGTATAGAGCTACCTTGCCGCACATCTGCTGAAGAGTCAAGAGGGATTTGTTGCTTCTTTCAGGTGCCTCCTGTGAGCACCATCCAGACCCTGCACCCTTAACCCCCTCCTGCTCTCCAACTCCTCCCAGCTCTGAGACTCCTCTTGTGCTGAACCCCTTGGTCCCTGCCCAGAGCACACTCCTGTACCCCAAATTCCTCATCCTGTCCCCATCCCAGACCCTGCACCCCCAGCCAGAGACCCTTCCCACACTCCAAACATCTAAGCCCAAGCCTACACCTGTGTCCCAAGCCCCTCATCTTAGCCCCATCCCAGATCCCACACACAGGGCTGGATTAAGGGGAGGGCTAGCCGGGCAGCTGCCGGCACCCCTTACAGCTGCCATCAGGCACCACGTGCCCAGGGCGAGGGACCACACGGTGCCCCTTAGAGCTGCCATCAGGCGCCACATGCCCGGGGGCCTCGCGGCACTCCTTAGAGCTGACATCAGGTGCCACGTGCCCGATTGCAGCTGTAAGGTGTGCAGCGCGCCGGGGGGCGGGACCCACATGTGCCATGCCTGGGGAAGTGACGTGCATGCATCATGCACCCACTGCCTGGGGCACAGGAATGGCTCGAGCCGGCCCTGCTCGCACCCTCAGCTGGAGACCCCTCCTGTGCTCCAAACCTTTGAATCTCAGCCATGTGCCCCCTCCTTGTACCCCAAGCCCCTCATCCCCAGCTCCACCACAGAGTCCACATCTCCAGCCAGAGTCCTCACTTTCTCTTGCATCCCAACTTCCTGCCCAAGTCTGGTTCAGTTTTCTGTAAACAGAAAGCTGGCAGCCCTATGTCTCCCTCCATCTGTATCTCCACCTGCACTTTCTCTTTTCTCTGCCCCACCTGAATTGTAGCACAATACAGCCACACTACTGATACTAACTGCAATGGGCAAAGAAGAGAGGTTTCACACTATAGTTGGAGGAACGGTCATAAATTAATGCTGAAAAAGCCTAATCTCTGCAGGATTACAGTGGTCAGTCAATGTGTTGGAGAGTAAGCATCTGTTCAGCCCTCTCCCCACTTTCTTTGTGGTCAGTGGAAGAAGAGGAAGAGGTTTGGACCTTTAGAAGGAAAGATGAAATGTTACTGCTTCAGATTGAAGCTGTTTCCTATGAAATGTAAAAACAATTTTCATAGACATTTTCAGTGCTGTTATGTCTTGTCAAGGTTATTATATAGCATAGAGAGAGACCATTCCAGACACTAACATATGGGCGCAAGCTCCAATTTCTTGCAGCCTATTTTTAGACATGCTCTACATAAGCTCACTTGACAGATGAATGTGTCAACAAATCTGTTACTCTCGTTACACCTGATTGATAATATTTTACACTTCAGCACTGCCAAGGGATTACACCAGCTATTGGAGAAGTAAGGACTTAACTCTATAAGGGCTATAAAAGTAAGTATATCTTCTTTGGAGCAATAAAAAATGGAAGATGGTCATGTATTAAATTATTTCAGGTAGTACCTGTTATTAGTCTATTCTACTGAGTGGTTTAATGGAGAATTATCCACCTTGCATGGTACTCAAAAATTGTGCTCCTGACTGGCAAAATACTTCATCCTATAAAATAGCAAGGTAAGATGTTTTAATAATAGATTCAGATTAATATTTAACTCCCTTGGGTTAAATTTGGAAAACATGTCTTAGATCATCCAGTTCACCTCCCTGTCAACATGCAATTCTTCTGTAATATTTTGCTCAGTTCAGATTTGCAATACCAAGAACTAGATCTGCCACCTCTCCCACTTTATGAGACTATTTCACGGTTCCCTAAGTGTCAGGGAGTTTTCCCTTACGTTCAGTGTAAATGTTCCCTGTCTCAATCTGATTCTATTACTCCTAGATATAACTATGTGGAAAAACACTAAATTATGATGTGTTAGTATCCTTTAAATAGCTGTCAACAGCTATGTCCTTCTCCCACTTTCCCACCCATCTTTACTTAGCCAAGTAATAAGCTATAAATTATGTTTGGCTGTTTTAATCTTTCCTTCCTCAGCAATCCTTCCTACCATCTGATGATTTCTGAAAATGCATAAAATGCCACAAATGTTTTCTACTCTTTATAGCAGCAAGTCAATTCCCAACATCGAGTGGATCTCTATCCTAAAAGGCTAAAACCTATAGATTCTATCAGTAACTACTATTACTCAACAAGAGAAAACATGTTCAAAGTGAGGTGTAAATTCAAACATCTGTTTAACAGAAAAGGCTTGGACAGCTTCATAAAATAGAGCAGGGCTACTCAACTTTGGAAGCCACAATGATATTCATAGCACATGCCAAGGGCTGCAAATTAAGAGTGGTTGCATATACATGCAAATATATGTATATAGCTTCTTTCACACTAACAGGCATGAATATAAAGATTAAGCCTTAAGCCGTGGCACCGGACCCAAACATGGCCAGTGTGAGCCAGTTAGCACCTCTCAGGCTCTGCCCACAAGGCTAAGGAGTCAGCGCTACCCACAATGCCCTGGCACTCCTGGCACCACCTCTCTGGGAGCCAGAAATGCCAACTCCCTGTATCCGTCTGTTCCAGCCAGCCCATCCGCTTGCATCTTTCAATGCTCACGCCACCTGGAAGATGCCTCGCCGTTGTGAAGCGTGTTCCCGATGGAGGCTATGTTCAAAGGATCCCACCCACAGACCACGTGTTGAACCCCATGTACACCCAAACCGCACCGTGGCCTGCAAACAAATGGGCCGCATGCAGCATATGGGCAGCATGTTGTGTAGCCCTGAAATAGAGGCAGAGTGATCTTGACAGTTTTTAAGTAGTGGCTAGTGTTCAAATCACAGGGGGCTGCATAGAAGATGGTGTGGAGATGGAAGGGAAAAGGAACAGTGAAACAGCCAGATTGGAGAGAATGGAGGAAGTACCAGGTGAGATGGGAGGGGACAAAGGAGCTGCTTTAAGCAATCAGGGTAGAGCCAGGGAGAGAAGATAACACACAATAAGATTCATGTGAAAGAAAGATAAGTTTAGCAGCCTCATGTTGAAGTGACCATAAAAAAATGTAGGAGCAGATGATGTAGCATGATAAACAAATGATTGGGACACAGGTAAGCAGGGGAGAAAAATCAAGCAACAGGCAGAAGCCACTGAAGACACCGAACCTACATGTGCTCTGAGCCACCGAGTGTCTACTTTCTAAATATTGGGACTATGAGAAAAACCCAACCCTTCTCCGCAGCAGTAAAGAATACTATTTCAGGGTGCGTCTACACTGCAGGACTTAACTCGAAATAAGCTACGCAAATTGAGCTACATCAATTGCATATCTCATTTCAAAATAGCTTATTTCGAAATAGGGAGTGTCTATACAGCACTTATTTCAAAATAGAAAACTGTTCTTTTGACTTCCCTTACTCTTTGTACAATGACGGTTACAGGAGTCAGAGCAAGAAGTCCTCCAGCTGGACAGTATTTTGACATTATTTCAAAATAACTGCCTGCTGTGTAGATGGGGTTATTTCGGAATAGCGCTACTTATTTTGAAATAGTGTTGCAGTTTAGACAGACCCTCAGTGTGCCACTAATTACAGTGTAACTAGCGCTATTTTTTAAAAAAATCAAAAACCAAACAGCAAACCATAGAGCTGGCATATTAGATGTCTTGAGATACCAGGTATGTGTAAGTTACAAACCCAGAAATTTTACACCAGTTGTACTCAGACAAGCAATGCTCACCCTAACTCCAATTTGAAGACAGAAGTAGTGTTTGAACTTCATCCAACACGAGGATGTTAGTATCTATCAGTTTGATTTCTGATTTTCCTTCTTCCCTTTTCTGTGTTTTCATTACTGACTATTCTACCAAAAATATACCATCCTTTCACATCCAAAATAGTTTTTCAACTTCATATTTGTATGCACTTGGAGTGTAGTATTAGCCAGGCAGTTTGTTTCCTCTAAAAGTCAAAACAAACAAACAAAACAAAACAACAAAAGACAAGGAAGCATCGGGGATAGCTGAGTTAGTCTATAAAGTACTACCAGACCACTTGTTGTTTATTAAGTTTATTCTATAAAGACTAACAAAACATGTAGATGGTATCATGAGTTTTCATGGGCACAGCCCACTTCTTCAGATGTTCAGTCATCTGAAGAAGTGGGCTGGGCCTTCGAAAGCTCATACCACCATCTACATGTTTTGTTAGTCTATAAAGTGCTACCAGACCATTTGTTGTTTTTTAAGTTTAACAAAAGACAAGTGAAACATGGAACTGCATGCATGAAAATCAGATAACACCAAACAGGCACTGATACATAGTTTCAAATAAATGTAAAGTACAGCCAGGAATGTTGTTATGAACATTCCTGGTTGAAAGTTTCATGACAAGAATAAATCATCTATGATAGAACATGAAGGGAATGGTCTGAGCCACTTGGAAAATTTAAAGGAATTTCATGCTTCCTCATATCCAAACTGATTAATTAGTTGATGCAAATTAAAAGTAACTCAAAACTACAAAATAATTAGTGACGATGAAATTTAAAGTTAAATTTAGAGAATTAAGATAAAAAATTACTTGAGACAGATGAGAGCATGCAGCAGCACAACAGTATCAGCTGAACTGAGCCGTTTTCAGTTAGAAATGAAAAGTTAAGCAGCTTTAAAAAATTTTAAACTCAGGCCTGGGCCTTTGCTCAGATACTATTCAAAGGTTAGAGTTCCAATGTCCAGTGTGATCCTCTGGCTACTTATTGACCATTCAGAACCTTGAGTGTGGCCTCCCATAATGAGATAGTTCCCTGAAGCTTGTTGAGGTCTATACCTATTTTATAATAATATAACTCCATTTACTTCAAAGGACTTATTCTCTAGTTACCCAGCTCTAAGCTAAATCAGATCCAGGTGCTTTTTTTTTTTTTTTTTTAACTGAAAAATGGAACAGAATCAACTACTGCTAATAAAAATTAAGTTACACATCTTCCAGTAACTGCCTTGACAAAGATTTTCCAGGGTCATGATATGTAATTATTAATGTACACACACATATATATATAAGCAATGTACTTACAAATATTGGGTGGAATCTCAATGCCTGTTGATGTGGTTATACAGTGCCTAAACCCCCAGGCTGTGTCAGCTATAATGTCCTAGGCTTCAGGGTGGAAGGAGCAGAGAGGCTACTTATTCTGTAAAATCTGCACTCCTCTGTGGGCCCTTTATAGCAGTCCAGCTGCCAGAGGGAGGACCCAACGTTAACTAGCTCCTTTCCCCCCCCCCTTTTCTCTCCCCCTAAATGCTGAAGGCAGAATGCTGAGTATCTGAGGGTAGGACGGAATATATAAAAAAACCTGGGCTATGGAGAAATCCATTTGTAATTATGGGCAGACATCATACATGCCAGGAGCTGAAATCATGGAGCAGCAAATGCCTTTGAGGGTGACGTGGAATGAATCCTTTATAAAAATGCAGCTACCAGGATGGGACTTTGCTCAGTGGGACTTTCTTTCCTGATGGCCACAAGAAGGAACCTTCTGCCACATCACTGTTAAGATGTGGCAAGGCAGGGATGCATGTTCTAGATTGTGTGGCCTATTCAGTTTTTCCTCATATTGATCAGGCAGGAAGAAATTCATTTACTTCCCTGGGAAAAAAGGAAAGTCTCCTTTAAAGACACTGTCCAGTAGATAAGCTGCCATATACAACATCTGATAGAAGTGACTATTTATGAAATATGTAACCTTTTAAATATACAGTGATTGACTTCACTGGTGTGTAACCCTTGTAGTTTCTCTTGGACATTTAGTGTCCTAATCTCAAGGATGATTCTTATTCACTGAACTGAAGCAAGTAAGTTTTGGTGCAAGTCTGGAAAAGGAGATACAAGAGCCAAAGAAACACAGCAAAGAAGATGAGACAAGCTTATGATGGGTATGGACTGTTTTCTATATAAACTTTCAAATAATAAAATTATTGTAGAAGTAGTCACTGTGCAAAATGCCAATCTCCTGACTATGGAGATTAATTTTGTTTACTAACAAATGAGATGAAATTATACAAACTGAAAAGGTATTTGAGATATAAAAATAACTGTAATTGTCATCCCACTCTAGTGTAGTACACAACTATGGACAATTCTACTGAAAGGCCTATTGCACTGTTCAAGTCAGGTAAATTAGAAATCATAATTTTCAAAAAGTGCTCTATGGACCTTATGCTGCACTTTCTTGATTGATCATCAAAGAGAGTCACATGGGTCACAGCATGTGAAATGAGTGGTCAGTCTCTATCCATTTTCTAATGGAAAGGTGCCCCCACTGCAAAAACTAACAACTTCCTTAGTCACTTCAGCAGGGAAACCAATCAACTGCATGGGCATCTCACCCTTAAACACAGCCCTTCTCTGACAGCAGTAGCACAGATGGGCAGAATATGGGAAAGTTTGTACTACTATCACCCAAGTTACACCTGACAATCGCTAAAGACTTCTATCTCCTGAACCTTTCTTGAGCACTGAGTTTAAAGGGGAAAAAAAAGTCCTTTGTGTGGTGCATCATCAAACTACCAAAAATGTAACACAGTTCAAAGGAGTTATAGTGTAGAGTAACCTTTTAAATACGAGACATTTAAGACTGAATGAAGAAGAACCCACCCTCAGCCCCCAACTCTCTTTATATTTGCTTTAGAGCCATACAGCTGCTTCAAGCTGGTGAATTAGCACAAACATGTGAATCTGTTTTTGACATTTGAAACCCATCTGTTATTACCTGTATCATCTATTCAATCTCCAAATACTAGACTCAGAAGTTACTGGAGTAGGTCAGTCTTGAGACTATGTTGACATTGTTGCTATTAGACACAAACAACTAAATAACAGGGTCTGAACTGTGTCAGTGAGCATTTCACATTCTTCGGTTCGTCATGCAAAGCACAAAAGCCCCTACTATAGGTTAAAACTGCCCTTTGTATCAGCAAATTGTTTACTCTTGGAATGCATGCTTAATGCCAAGAGCACTTTTAAAGGAATTTGTATACAACAGAGAAGGTAATGCTAATTCTACGCAATGGCACTGGAAGTATCAAGGGTCAAAATGTCAGTGACTTCACATAGCCTCTAAATTTGCATCTAGCTCATGATACATGCACAAATACATGCTAACAGACAATGGAAAAAATACTTTAGGAAAATTAAGCATATGTGTAGCAATGTAAGATTAGTCATGCTGTATCAGTCTAGCTGTCAACATGGTTTTACAGTCTGCTTCTATTGGAAGCAAATACTCAATACCTCAAAAAAGGCAGGAGTACTTCCTAATGGTCACAGGTAAGACTTGTGGGCTACGTCTACACTGGCATGATTTTCCGGAAATGCTTTTAACGGAAAAGTTTTCTGTTAAAAGCATTTTCGGAAAAGAGCGTCTAGATTGGCAGGACGCTTTTCCACAAAAGCACTTTTTGCGGAAAAGTGTCCGTGGCCAATCTAGACGCGCGTTTCCGCAAAAAAGCCCCAATCGCCATTTTCGCGATCGGGGCTTTTTTGCGGAAAAGAAATCTCTGCTGTCTACACTGGCCCTTTTGTGCAAAAGTCTTTCGGAAAAAGACTTTTGCCCGAACGGGAGCAGCATAGTTTTTCCGCAAAAGCACTGACAATCTTACATGAGATCGTCGGTGCTTTTGCGGAAATTCAAGCGGCCAGTGTAGACAGCTGGCAAGTTTTTCCGCAAAAGCAGATGATTTTGCAGAAAAACTTGCCAGTCTAGACATAGCCGTGGTGTTTTACACCCATTTTCATAGATATAGAATGAAAACACCAAGTATAAGGCAATGGAAAATTGGTCCACAGTGGCTTTGGGGGTGGCTTAGACAGACTGGGGGTCCTGATCCACTCTATGATGAAGCTAATTCAGGATATGAGTTTTAAACTATGGTGACTATCTAGCTTGGAAAGACTACCTGAGGTGAGAGGCCAGCCCCAGAAAAAACAGCTGGTAGGAGTGGTTTGTTAAGCTGCTGGGTGGTAGTACTGTGCCTCCTCAGTGGCTGGAAGTTCTTGAGAAAGGAGAGAAGTTGCTCTCTTGTATCTTCTGAGCCCACAAGACTTCTGACCTAGATTTGGGTGAGGGAAGAAGAACTTGCTAATTACCTACTTGTTCTGTTTGGATGAGGTCTATGCTTGTGCCCAGGACTTTAGCCAGTATCTTTCTTTTGTTTATTTTGACCATTTGATCTAGGTGCAAGGAAAGCCCTATGTTTATTTTCTCATTTGGACATATGTCAAGGATGTTTGCCCTATTTGCCTTGGACTTAGAATGTTTTTTCTTCTGTCAGGGCCTATTACTCAAAAGCCAATATTGCCCTTTATATTTATTTGTTGTTTAATATTGTATGCGGTGTATTGTTCCTGTTGGAAATTCTAACCAGCTGATCTTTGTTCCAAAGCTCCAAGACCCAAAGTTTCAAACAAACATGTTGCTTTGTTGCTGTGGTATCTGATTTTTTTAAAGATAAAAAACATGGTCTCTTTCAAAAGACTGAGGGATGATTATCGGCATGTACCAAAGTACATCTTACTGCTTTGGAATGGTGCTTCTTCTTTGGTATACAGGCAGTCCCTGTACAAGATAGGGTTACGTACAAGATAGGGACTGTAGGTTTGTTCTTAAGTTGAATTTGTATGTAAGTCGGAACTGGTACATATTATAGGGGAAACTCTAGCCAAACATTTCTCCAGAGCTCAGTTTTATTCTCCCACACCTCACTTCCCTCAGTCCTTTATTCTCAAGCTGAGGTGTCTGCTGAGAAAAGCCGCTCTGCGTCTCCCTGGTCTGCTGGGGAGGAGGGCGCTAGCTTCGCATCTCCCTGGTCTGGTGGGGGGAAGCAGCTAGTGCGGGGTTGCCTCACCCCGTTTGTAAGTAGGGATCCGATGTAAGTCAGATCCATGTAACCCGGGGACTGCCTGTACTGATAAAATCCAAGCAGACGATGCAGTTGAGTGGTAGAGCTGGTAGGATTGAAAATCTGAGTAATCCTTTGACTTGGCTATTAAGCAATTGTATACATGCTTATATTACATGGTTTCCATAGCTTAGTGCACAGATGTTGGAAACAGATTTATAGCTTCGTCACTATTTTTTTTGTGTGAAAATGTAGGTTTACCTACTATACTGGATACTTGCCCAAAGATATCTTGCTCCACATTGCTGTCCCACAACATGCACTTGCAGTTTTTAGGACTTTATGCATGTGATGGCTTGGGGATAGGAAAGTGAGATCCAGGAGGTAAAGGACACTATGTTAATGACAATAAGGCATGCACACAGTGAGGACATGCACCTTTCACTTTACAAAATCGGGTGCTAAAAACCAACCCTATAAATTTGACTTTTTCATAAGTGCAGACGTGGCCCCTACAGCTGCTGCTACTACCACCTGGGAGAGCAAATGTACTTTTCCTATGGAATGCAGACACTGAATAACTCAGATTCCCCCAACAAAAATTAGGAAATGCTGATGTGAACTACAAGATGTTGGATACATTTTCAGATGACAAAGGCACTAAAACTGGCTGTCCCTAAGCATAAGGGTTAACATGCAAGCACATGGAGAAGCCACTGAAGGGGGGAGAGAGAGAGACAGACAAGTATTCTTGAGTTAATGTGTAGGAAAACTATTTCAGTATATTTTTAACCTTGAAAGCTGTTCTCTATCTGCTTGTGCACTCTAAGCAATCAAGGCGCTGACAATCTAAAGGTTAAAATGTAACAAGCCATGCTTTAACATTTTAGGATAAAGCCTGTCTTAAATTCCAGACACGTTTTCAATAGGTTTTTTGCACTTCAGTAAGAGACAGCTATATAATGCCACCCTGTTTAAAGAAGCATAATTATATGAAACTGAATTCAAGATGAGAGGAGTGTGACTGTTGTGGTACATACCATTTCTGACAGGTTTTTGGTTCACCATTACTTTGAAAAGGATTAATCACCCTGTTTTCTAGGCCAGGATCTACAGAGACACCTAACTGTAGCAATAACTGCTAATTCAGCTAATTGTTATATGCAATGGAGTTTTAATCATGTTATTCCCAGGATTTTACAGAGACAAGAGGGGTAGAGTTGCCAGATGGTTTCAACAAAAATACCGGACATACTTGACATTACATTACAATCTACATTACATCTTATTTAGAAAACACTGGACATTTATATTTTCTCAATTTGTGTCTCTAACAGAAAGCTCAAATACTGGACAGTCCGGTTCAAAACTGGACACCTGGCAACCCTAAAGGTAGATGAGGTAATAGCTTTCATTGGAACAACTTCTGTTGGTAAGTGAGGCAAGATTCAAGCCACACGGAGCTCTTCTTGTGGCTCAAAAGCTTGAATCTCTCACCAACAGAAGTTATTCCAGTAAAAGATTATCCTCTCCTACTTTGCCTCTCTTATTTCAGCTAAGGAAGATACCACTATTGTTTCCACTAAATTGTTGCTATTTGCAAGTAATTAACATTCGTAGGAAACTTGTGGTGGAATGGTGTTGATTGGAAAGGGTAGATGGCAACATTTTCATGCTGAATATCGTAAAAAATCAGCTCATTCCTCTTTTTATATTATGCCCATCACTACAGCATCTGTGATAGTATCCTCTCCCTGTCAAAAGCGAAGGCCTCCCCCATCCCTTCTAAAGTGCGAGATCACATGCTACAACCTTTTCCTCAAATCTTCTGAAGTGTACTCCTAGTTCCCCTAACTGCCGAAATAAGCACCTCTATCCTGCATTGAGTACTAATACAACTTACTTGTCAATAAAGCAATGTAATCACTAACCAATAGTGATCCTATGATGCTGCAACCTACTGTTTTATACCATAAAAGCATAGTCTAGTTCTTAGAGCTGAAATATAAGAATGAAGCAACTCTACCACTGACTTGCACTATGACCTTAGGGAAGTCCCTTAACCATTCTTTGTACTCCAGATATAAAATAGGGATCATATAGCTCACCTTTGAAAGCTGCATGAAGATGTTTGTATGAATAGTGCAATAAGGCCAACATAGTACTGTTAATTATTACTGAAATCTCTATTTGTTATTACCGTTGCTTCTCCATCTACTTCTGGCATAGACTTCCAAACATTATTGTATTATTAATATTATTGTATTCTTAATAATTCTTTAGTTTTAGGTTTTTTTCTTTGGAAATTTACAGTTGTGGTTATTTACAGTCTATGTACATGAATGGTGTGTCTAAACTACAGATTTTTTTTAAAAAAGTGGACTTTTTTTTGAAAAAAAACTTCCCCTTAGTCTAGACTGCTGCCACATTCTTTTGAAAGTAAATCGAAAGAACGCAGCAGTTTTTTCGACTGCAGAAAACCTCGTTTTAAGAGGAAGAACGCCTTTTTTCGAAAGAGCACTTTTGAAAAAAGGCGCTATGTAATGCAAACTATGCTTTTTCAAAAGAGAGCATCCAGACTGCTTGGGTGCTCTCTTCCAAAAAAGCGGCTTGCTTTTTTGAAAGTATTGGTTGTAGTCTAGACGCTCTTTTTCGAAAAGTATCTTTCGAAAAAGCCTCTTTTGAAAGGGGCTTGCAGCCTAGACATAGCCAAAGAGAACAAAGATTTTAAAAGCAATTAATCCACCCAGAATATTTTAATTAAATTAAATGTATAGGTGAGAGTTGCACAACACTGTCATATGAGGAAAATTAAGGGTTTTCCAGTCAAGTCATGGGTTTTTCAAAAGCACGGTTAAAAGCTAATTTAATAAAGGTCACAACTGACCATCAATTCACATGCAGTTCCATGGGATGAATGATGACAGGAAATAGTGCCTTAGAGTCTAAACAGTACTAAAGAGCTACAGTAAGCTATCTGCTATATATAACTAGCTGCTGGGGTCAGTTATGTTATTTTCTTCCTCCGAAATTCTCTGTCAGACATCTGTTCCTTTATGGCTGTCTGCATTACACTATTTGCCCTGTGCTCTGCTGCTGTTCTATGACATTGTCAAAAGGTCTCTAGTTTTTCATTATGATGTGCTCAGAAGCTCAGAACTTTATTTTGCAACAATTTTTCTCATGATCATTATTAATTATGTATATTGTCATAGCACCTAGGATCCCTGGTTATGGACAAGGCATTGGACAAGGCACTGTAAAAATACAGAACAAGTGAAATCTACAGTTTTAATCATTGATACCTACTGGTGACTGTAAGTTTGAAGTATATATTTCAGTTTTATTATGGAGTTGGAGCAGGTGTGGGAAAATCCCTAGGCTTCATTCCCATTTTACACTGCTGTAAATTAGGATTAACTCCACTGAAGTAGATAATGTTACCCTGGTGTAAGTGAGAGGAATTTAGATGGTATTAGTGAAACAAAATTAATGTTGCCAAGTTATACATATTTATCTAAAAGATTCTCTAGCCATGATTGTATTAAAATATTGGGTTTCTCTCCCTTGACTGACTTTTTTATTAACATCCCTGCATTTTGTGTTTTGTATTTCCCTGACTTTATTCTGCTTTTGTTCAGTTTCACTCTTAATTCCTGTATATCTCAGTTCATCTCCTCTCTTGGGCCTATACCTATATCTAATTATCTGAGACTCTTGTCCATGCTGGGAAATGCTACTGAGTTGTTACATCATGGCACGCTCCTGTGACACAGTTAAACCCAATTTGCTCCCACAAATGTCAGATCTCCATGGTCCTGAACCAGGGAATTTTCCGAACCAGCCACTGACTCTCATTGCTGACAGTTCAAGAGGGGGTGGACAGGAGCCCCGGCCCGGCTGCCTGCTGGCCCCACTGTCACTGCCCTAGCCAGACTTCCTACTGGGCTGTCTGCCAGGCTCCAGGAGCCTGCCATGGACTCTGGCCCTGCGCTGCCATGGGTCCGACCCCTACCTGCTACCACAAGTTGCTAGGGGCTGGCTCTGGCCCTGGTTGGGTTGCAGGAGACTCGGGCTCCAGACCCAACCCTGCAGCAGTTCATGGGCTCCAGCTCCACTTCCAAAGTTTGCCCAGGGCTTCAGCCCCACGCTGCCATGGGCAAACCAAGCCCCGGTCCCTCTGCCACGGGCTGCTGAGGGATCAGAGGGCTCAGGGCTCCTGCCCCTTGGTAACCCGCAGGCTCTGGCACTGCTTCCCTGCTGCCACAGGCTGTCACCAGCCTGGTCCTGTGCTGCTGGGGACTGCCCTAGGCCTGGTCCCAGTGCTGTAAACTGCCGGCAGCTGCTAGGGGCTGCCACCAGCTCCAGCTCCTGCCCCATCCCCACCCCGCTCTTGGATTGCCTTCTTGCTACTAGAGCTCTCAAATCCAGGGATATCCATGATCCTTCTGGCAAGATGTTGCCAGAGGAGAGAATTCCAGTTTTGGGAGATGGAACCTGTATTTCAATAAACATGTTCCTGGATTGTGCTACAACCTTGGTCATGACAAAGGGGAAGCATGGTTCAAAAAGTCAGTTAAAATACAGTTTGGTGACTGGTGGAAGACTGAGCCCTGTTTTAACTACAGACCACAACAAAGTATCTTTTATTGTGCAGAGGTGATATAATTTAATTTGAGGGGAAATTTCTTTCCCCAGCAGACTTGGAAGGATGCATTCAGAAGAACAAAGTGCAAAGAACCTTGGAAGGATTTGGTAACCCTTTTAGCTGCTTTTCTTGTCATAATTAACATATTTTTTATTTTTCCAATCTCAAACTAAATTATAAAAGTGAAATAATCCAAGTCAATTATACTCTAAAGTAGTTTCATATGCCACTCAATCTTTAAGGCTTTATAAAAAGAGAGATGTTTCCTCATCATATATTTAACAGAAGCCTAAATTATTCTTGAAAATGTCAGATTCACCAGTATAGTGTTTTGACCTATTTGGGAAGACAGTTATTTAGTCAGATGTGAGTCTCTTAAATTATCAGCACAGGAAGAAATAAGGAATATTTACATCCAACTATATTAAACATTTTCTCGTCTCTAAGATCCATTTCTGCCCCTCTACTATGTGCATGATAGTATTGGGAGCTGTATATGAAACTAATGTAGTCTCAGCTCAAGCAGCTCTGTCTGACAATGCAAAACAACATTAAGTACCCAAGCATCAAACCATAAGCTTGAACACATGAAACCATAGGTTGTTAATTTATAAACTTTTTTAAAAAGCACATACTCCTATTTCCCCCTGCCCCCAAATCCCCCCCCCCCCCACACAAAAACTGACTCAAAGGGAGTAAATAAACTCAGCTGCACTGTGTGATGATTTCATTAACCTTGCAATCAAGCATTAAATTAAACTGCCTGGTTCAGATTTCCTCCCCTGCTGCAGGGGAAAATGTACCTTGTGCGGGCTATGTTTTATGCTAATAGAGCTAATGTACAAAACTCTCTACTAACCATCTACAATTCATGAGATAACACTAGGAAGTAAAACAAGTAAGCAAATTGCAAAAACTCCTTTGGGAAATCTTTAACTAAATAGCCATTTAGTAGTGATTTGCTGTATGTTCATACTGGGTTCTCATGATATTCAGTTTACAGCTACGTATAGAGAGCTAAATTTATTCTTCATCCATATTTTCTAGGCAGACTACTTGAGCAGCATAGAACGATCATTTACCTCCATTCATAGGTGGGCGTAGACACTTTGTTATTTTATTGCATTATCCATCATTACAGTAATTCCTCATTTAACACATGCCCGCTTAACACATTTTCGCGATAGCGCGATTTTTTTTTAGGGAACGTTTTTTGAATTACACGACCATCCTTGGAATAACACGATTTCCCCAGCCAGCCCATTGCCGGTGGCTGTGCGGGGCTTCCCCCGCCTCCCTGCAAAGAGGCGAAGGGTTCGCCACTCGCCGCACCATTCCCCGCTGACTCCCCTGCGCCGGACGCCTTACCACCTCTCCTCCGCCTCCGTTTGCAGGCCGGTGGCTGGGTTTCCCCAGCTGGCCCGTCGCCGGTGGCTGCGCAGGGTTTCCCTCCGCCTCCCTGCAAAGCGGCGGACGGTTCGCCGCTCGCTGCACCATTCCCCGGCGACCCCCCCTCACCAGACGCAGCGTGGGTCCTGGCAGGGGCATACTCCCACCCAATCCTCCTTCCGTCTCCTCCCCTTCCCTTCCTGAGAGCCAAACACCTCCCCTCCCTGCTGTAACTCAGTCCCCTTTCTCCCCCAACCTTATGTCCTGGTCCCAACAGACACCACCACTTGAAACGCAACCCCCATCTTTTCCATTATTTTCAATGGGAAAATTGACCCCACATAACACATAACACGTTTTCACTTAGCACAATCATTTTCTGAAACATATCTATAGTGTTAAATGAGGAATTACCATATAGTACAGTTCAGTAGAAAAATGGATTAAAACATAGGGTTTGTGTATACAAAACATTATTACACCACAAGCCAGGTGTGAATCTACGGTCCACTAGCTTGCCTCACGGTACTGTCCCACGTGGATGTGAAAAGTGCTATAATGTGCTTTGACAAACTCCAGGTTCAAAGAGCCAATATGTCAACTTCCAGTGACACAATGCACTATGGAACTCCCAGGGTGCTCGCACATGGGATATTAATGAGCAGCAGGCTAGTTCTCTGTCACATTCTGGCTTGCACACAGCAAAGGCCCATGTGACAAGCCCTTGAGTTTTACATGTTTTAAATGCTCAATGACTGAATTGGTGCTTTTTTCAAGTCACCAAGACTCAAATTTCTCAAGTTATTTAGGCATTGCTAGATTCAGTGTTGCAACACTGAACTGATTTAAAAGCCTAAATGTCATTTTTAGAAGGGATTTCTACATAGGACCTTAACTCCCATCAACTATCTGTAGGATTTTGGCTCCTAAATTCCTAAATCCCTTTTGATAATGACATATTAGGCATTGCAACACTGAGCACAGCACAGCGACACCTACATATCTTTAAACTCTGGGCCTTAGACTACAGCAGCACTAAACTTTTGTATTAGACAAACAGACTTGTATTCTAATCAGAAAGGATTAAACCAAACTTTTCATAGTAAAGCCACAGTGTATGGGACTAAATGTAATCTATCTACTGCTCATGACCCTGTTTTGCTCTGAATCAGCAACATGGACTTCAGGACTTGTATGGTCTTTTTCTTCCAACTTACAGTAAAAAGATTCATGTTCATAATAACCCTCCTGCTCTTTTACTTTTTCCTTCCCCATTCGCTTTAATTTCTAATTGTGAGGATGATGACAGCTCTTTCACCAAATATGTTCTTTGGTTTCTCTGGAACAAGTTGCTACAAGCAAGTACTTGCCTTTTCTTTTGCAATATGACATGATTCTTCTAAGTGGAATTTATTGAAAGCTGAAATAAAAGCTCTTGTAAAAATAAGAAAACCACACACAGGCAGGCTGCATTTCAGGCAAGTAACTTAGCATATGGAACTCAGAAGCATTTTTGTATGAAATGCAAGTGTGACAAATACTGTAAACATTAGAGGTAGAAGGAATCAATAACTTTTGTATCCCCAACTCTCTAAAAGAATTATAGTGGTTTTGGAAACATTATTTATTTGTATTGCAAGAGGACTTGGAGCTCCAGACTCATGGGCAAAAACTCTGTTGAGCTAATAGTTGTCAGTTCCTAGGTTTTATGTCACCCACAAACAACCCTATCTGACCAATCAGAAGTGGTATCAACTAAAGATGGGTATAAGATTCAAAATTCAGAACCAGATATGAAATCCTAAAATATATAGGCATGTTGTTGTCATGCCTAAGTGGTGACCCATTTAACAGAGAACTAAACCAAACTTCTACACAGCGTTTGGAAATCTTTTTATTTTGCTCCTTTTATAGTATAGATGTAGCATCAAAAGAAATCCAGTTCTACTCTCCTCAAAAGCCTCGCTAAGATTCTCCCATATTTACAAACCTAGCTGTCACAAACCAGAAGATCTCAACCACAACAAATGAAGACTATTACAGTGTGTTCCAGAAAAGGTTTACTGTTAGCAGTGAGCAGGGGTGAAAGTAACTATAATTTCTTAGTCTTGGCGAACAAAACTGAGTTTGACATCCAAAAGTCAACACAACAAAAATGATGAGAGGGTGTTCACACTTGTCCCGCTGAAAGATCATGTCCACACTCGTGGCACCATCACCCACAGTGTGAGCCACAACCTATGTGTATGTAACCCGCAGTGCAGTGTTGAGGGGAGATGGAGTTGATTGCTGCACATCTTGAGATTCCCTCCCAGTTGTCCCACAGCCTCTTCCACTGCTGGGAGTGGCATTGGAGTAGCCCTCTGAGCTCTCCTATAGTGAGGAATGTCAAAGCAGCACAGCAATTTGTCTCCCTCCCTCAGCAGCAGCAGTCTGCCTGTGGCTGTGTTGCTAGTGCAGGACAGAACAAGAGCAGGCCAATGATTTGCTCTTTGTTCCTCAATCTGAGCAGCTCACTCAGCTCTCAGATACTTCAGGAGCTTTGAAAGGAGAGGGGCACATGCTGCAGGGCAGCAAAGATCAAAACACTGATCACAGCCCTCAGGGCAGGTATTGTGGGATACTGGTGAAAATCAGTTTTGTCAACAAAACAAGCAGCAGAGTCTGCACTGGCTCTTTGTCCACAACAAAGGGAGGGGGAAAGAGGGTTTTTTGTTGTGGAAACTGGATGTTTTTCCTGACAAAAGCCTCACTGCAGTGTGCATTCCCTCACTGTTTTGTTGCCAAAAAGGCAGGTTTTAGTGATAAAACTTGGTAGTGTAGACATGCCCTTATAGATACTGTTGAGTTGAAACCATCCTGCCCTGGGGGGGGGGGGGTGTTAGGACAGGGGGCTGGGATGTGTGGAGGGTTCAGGGCAGGGGTTGGGATGTGGAGGGTGTGGGAGTTATGGCAAGTGGGGGGAACTCAGTGCAGGGAGTGGGGGGATGCAGGAGGCAAGGCAGAAATGGAAGGTGGAGGGGGTCAGGGAAGGGGATTGGAGTCCGAGGAGGCTCAGGGCAGCGGATTGGGGGAAGTTTAGGGAGATGACCACCACAATGCCCAGTCACCGGATCCCCAGACCATGCTGTCCCACCACCCCTGCACTGGGATTGGAGCCTGGATGTGAAGACTCCCACCCCCAGCTGGCCAGTGTCTTACCAGTGCACTACACCAGGGCACACTGGCTTGCTTGCACCTTGGCTGTGAAAGAAACACTTGTTAACTTCAAAATGTGGTTAAACTAAAAAAAATCCACATTTACACTTAGGGCACTTCAAGAAAGAAAAGAGAGAAATGTCTAGGCCATAGGCCGTTCTGCAAATGTTCTCAATACAAATGCTAGGTTCAACCAATTATGTTAAATTTATGTTAAAGTCCCATGTACTAAAAGTAGGATTTAAAGAAACCAAAACTGCTTTTGTTCTCTTCAGCTGAGAAAAACTGACTTGAGAAGGATTTCTGCTGTATGTGTGTCCTTTTCCAAGTGGTAGACAGCATTAGAGACCCTTACAACCACATAGTAAACCACTGAAATCTTACTACACAGCTATTTATCTGAATTTCAACATGCATTAGCTACAAATTACAATACTGTAAAAAATTAAAAAAAGGTAAAAAAGATACCTGTCAGCATCTCCTAGTCCTAGTGAGGTGTTACGCTGCAGTGTCTCCCGCACTGCAGCCATCCCATCTGGTAGCCGATTCAATCTTCGAGTGTACAGGCCCAAACCACCATCAGTCATGTACCTTTAAAAAAAAAACAACAGAACAAAATCTCAAACAATTTGCAAGCACTCCCACACTTTAGGTGGTGTCAGTATATCTACTTTATACATAATATTCAGAAACAGAACAAGTTTTACACTCGGTCACATCAGACTAGCTTTATTGAGTTCTGAATCTCAGCTCAGTCTCTCTTTCTCTCTTTTCCACCCTCAGGCAAAATGACACAAATACAAAGAAGGAGGAATGGATATTTCATTAAGAATGCACATGTATCATTCTTAGCTCTCTTGTGTGAATTTTTCACAGATTTTAACATATTGGGTGAAAACATATTCCCCGTGCATTTTGTGTTGTTTAAATCACTGTGGGTGAAATCCTGGAGACATTGAATTTATTCACAAAACTCCCCCTTATTTCAGTAGGGTTAGGAATTCATCCAAGTTCCCATCTACTGTACATTTTCATTAAACGTCCCAAAGCATTCTGTTTGAGAAAGGTGATTTGCTCCATTGGCCAGAGAAGGCTGCTCCTCCACTTTTGTGCACTGTGCTGTCTGTAACTACCATCCTTAACCGGAGAAGCAGCTACATTTCAGTGGTGTTATTGTTATTACATATTTATGAAGGATTATGAGTGTATATGGAGCTTTACACATGAATAAAACAACATCCTTGTCCTGAAGAGATTCCAGTCCAATACAATAAAACAATGCCTTATGCCTGTCTGCAGAGCATGATGTTGGACCATTAAATAACACTGAATAAGTCCGCACTTTGTGGACTTCTACATGGCCAGCAAAGCAAACAGAAATTCTTTCACATCTAGCTTTGTCAAAGGTTGGGGGAGGGGGCAGGGAGAGAAAGGGAGGAAAGCAACCCAATTTAGTTTTCATAACCCAATTGTTTTCTAGTTCACTGCAGAGAATCCAGAGTTGTTCAGGTGTATTGTGTACAGCTACACCCTATATATTTGAATATATATATATATACATATATGTATTGGTAAAGGATATAATTATACAGCAGGACATATGAACAAAAAAACATATACAGTAAAACTCTGATGGTCCGGCATCTGACGGTCCAGCACTCCTGATGGTCCGACACCATCAGGAACCCGGAAGTGCTCCGGGCAGCCGGACCATTGGAGCTGCTCTGCCCCCAGCTTCCCCGATTCAGCCGCTGCTAAAACTGACCAGCGCTGAATCCGGGAAGGAGGGGGCAGAACAGCTGGAGTGCTGCCGGGTAGGTCCAGTAGCGCTGCCCCTCAGGGCTGCGGGACCAACCCAGCAGCACCCCAGCTGTCCCGGATTCAGCCGCTGCTGAAATTGACCAACGGCTGACTCCAGGAAGTCCAAGACAGAGCTGCTCTGCCCCAGCTTCCTGGAATCAGCCGCTGGTCAGTTTCAGCAGCAGCTGACTTGGGTACACGTGGGACAGAGCAGCTGAGGTGCTGCTGGGTTGGTCCCCGCAGCGTCGAGGGTTGGCGCTACCAGACCAACCCAGCAGCGCCCCAGCTGCTCTGTCCCAGGCTTCCCGATTCAGCCGCTGCTGAAACTGACCAGGGCTGACTCCAGAAAGCCCGGGGCAGAGCAGCTCTGCCTCTGACTTTCTGGAGTCAGCCGCTGGTCAGTATCAGCAGCAGCTGACTTGGGGACACCTGGGGCAGAGCAGCTGGGGTGCTGCTGGGTTGGTCCAGTAGCGCCGAGGAGCGGCGCTGCGGGACCAACCCGTCAGCACCACAGCTGCTCTGCCCCAGGCGCCCCAAGAGCAGCTGGGGTGCTACCGGGTTTGTCTCACGGCGCCAAGGGTCGGCGCTACCGGACCAACCCAGCAGCACCCCAGCTGCTCTGCTGCAGGCGTCCCCGATTTAGCCACTGCAGAAACTGACCAGCAGCGGCTGAATCGGGGACTCCTGGGGCAGAGCCGGACTATCAGAAGGGAGGGCTATGAGGAGGTCTGGGGTAGCATCCCCCCACCCCACCCCAGACCCCTCATAATCCCCCCTTCTGATAGTCCGGCATATCTGATAATCCGGCACCCCCTGGGTCTTAAATGTGCCGGATTATCGGAAGTTTACTGTATTCTGTATTTGAATAGCACGAGAATATAAACCTTAAGCACATTCACTGAGATTTTTATACTCATGATTTCATTACTTCACCTGTATTTTTCAAAACTCTCATCTGTGCTATACTAGGGCAAAAAGTCATTCTGTAAGTTATTGATCTGCAAACCTAGTTTCCAGATAAACAATTCATAGTCCTGGAGTGTAAAGAACAACAGGGTTTCAAATTTTAGACTATATATTCTCTGAAGGTTTATCTAAAAACCAGCTTTGCAGATCAATAACTTACAGAACTAGCCTCATTGTAAACATAGTTAAAAAGAAATGTTCTGCCTTAAAAAAGAACATTTCTTCTTCATAGCTTAAAAAAAGTAAATGAACGGAGTTGCTGACAGTGCAACACATCTCTATACAGGCAGTTTGAGAAATGACCGTCTGAAATATCTCAGCTGTTCTGTTTTCTAAAGTACCCTCAAAATATTTTTCATCGTTGGTATTGTGAATTATGATGTGAGACAGTTTTTAAAATTGAAGTCAAATATCAATATTTTAAACCCCTTACTGAATTATATGAATGATACATTTATGCTTCAAAACAAGTAAAGTATGTCCCCAACAGACACACAAGTTTGTTAAAATATCTTGTACTGATTTAGTGCAAATATTACACAATGTTTTGTTTCATTGTGCAATAATCCCTTACCCAATTCCCTAAAAGATCCCCAACAATACCAAAACAACACTCTGCATGGTGCATTAATACAAAGATTAAAGATAATACACAGATCATTTTTTTCTATTCTGAAACAATTAACTATATTATAAAATAATGCAAATGCACTACACACTTGAACTAAATTTTTTAAATAGTCTGGAAAATAAATGCTTAACAATGCTATAATCAAATAAATATGCAACAACTACAGTGACAGAGTTGCAATTCAACATACCTTATTGACTTGTAAACAGTAAACTGAAATAGCTATGTCCTCTAAATTCTTTTGTCACTCTTAAGGAAATAGTGGTACAACACCAATATTATATCCAACATCCCAGGATTTCTTCCTCTTTTAAAAAGACTAATGCCAATTACTGATTTTTCTTACTGAGGCACATTTTTGCTCATGATAAGAAAGAACAGTCAATCTGGCCTTAAAGTCATAATATATCTATAGATTAGAGGAAACAAAATTCATGATGCAGATAGCACTGGCTCCATCACTTTTGTATCATTTCTGTCACAATGTCTCTGGTAACAAACCTAGCTGACTGTGCAGCCAGACTCAATTACTACAATTACATGAGGCAGGAAGGTTAAAGAAAATGAAAAATCCTGCACTAGATGTGATTTAGCTATACAAGTCTATAGTGGGCCTGTTCAAGAACAACAGAAGAGTCCCCGTTGGGAGCTTTACAAAGAGGTTGCTAAGCTAGTAAAACTAGGGACAAGGCTATTCTCAGTTCTCCAAAGTCTACAGGGACAAGAGACAATACTTTTCACCAAACTTCATAAACAAGAAGGCTTAAAAGAATTACAACAGTGCCACGGCAACTGCTGAGCCTAGCTTACATCAGGTCTTCCCCTTAAAATGAAGGAGCAAATTTTGTTCTTAGCAAATCATTGAAGAAAAAATATAGTTAGAGAAAAGTTTACAACTCTTATTATTTAAGATCCTATCATTGTGTGTGCATGCTTGTTATAGGTACATTGCAAAAATTCATACCTGCATATGCAAATCAGCTAATTTCAACTACTTTTTTGCGTATGTTTGCATGTGCAGTGGCTGATTTGCCTCACTTACGCAGAAACATTACCGTAAGCATACCTGTTACTCACAATTTGAAAATGTAGCCTTTAGGTCATCACTTATCTTTATCTATCATATGACTAATCCTTTCCAATAAAATAAACTAATTTCCACAATAATTTTTATAAAAAGTTAAGATAGCTGTGATACTAGATGAAAATTATGATACTATGCATACACACTATATACCATTAACTAATCTTAATATGCAGACTCCAGGTGAAATCCCGGTCAATGGAAAAACTCCTGTTGACTTCAATGGGGCCAGGAGTTCACCCTATGTACATATGTGCAGCAACCAGATACATTAGAATAACTCTATACTTGTGCCAACTGGAACACATCATAGCTTTTCATGGACAGATTTTCCAAGGTTCTGAGCATACATAAACCCCATGTAAGTCGATAGAGCTGCAGGTGCTCAACACTTTCGATAATGAAGTTTTTATTACTATTTTTTAAAATGAAAGTTAAAGTGAGGTACAAAGAAAATATGTGGACTCAGCTTTTATAACAGCTACAAGTTATGTAGTCTCACCTCACTCAATAAAAACATTGCATAATGGGATTGACTTCTTAAATAATAGCTGCTTTAATATTGTTAAATAGACAGCACAGCTTGTAGAATTTTAAAGTTTTACGGCTGGAATGCTATTTTGCATACTTTCTATCCCAAAATGTGAGTGTCGCACCCCCATGAGGGGGAAGTTTGGTAGCACTGAAAGGAGTGGTGCCCTAACTCCAAACTGGGACCAAATGGGGGAGCTGGAGAGGGCCTAATCTCTTATACTGTGCCTAGAGGAATGGGGAAGCTTATTTCTTAGCCTCCTATTTGTTAGCTGCAGAAGAGGGGAAACAGAGGAGCTAGCTAACTAGGAGACCTTTTCCTCCCTTGCATCAAGATACTAGGGAAATTAAGAAGAAAGGCAGTCCTACAACACAAGTCTTCTCATGAAGCATAAATATTAAGGGCCTAACTCTGCAAACACTTACTACTGGCCAGAACTGCTTCCTATTAGGCCCAGTCCTACACTAAAAATTCTTATTCACCTCTGTTAAGCATTGGTCAGTCCCTCACCAGTCACTTAAAACAGGTTGGGCCTTATGTTGGGCTGTACAGATGAATAGCTCTGAAACAAATACACTTAGGGATGCCAGATGGTTTCAACAAAAAGACCGGACACACTTGACATTACATCACAATCTACATTACATCTTATTTAGAAAATACAAGACACTTATATTTTCTCATTTATATTTTCTCAATTTGTTTCCCGAACAGAAAGCTCAAATACTGGAGTGTCCAGTTCAAAACCAGACACCTGGCAACCCTAAATACACTGGAACACAGGCTCTCTCTTGCTCTCGCCTTCACATTAGCCTCAGCTGGGCAAGAAGAAACTGCCTATGCTTCCACTGATAAATATCTAGTCTTGTCCTGACACTTCACAATTAATTACTTTAAAGCACCTGGTAATAGCAGCTGGGACTTGTGTCAGCCAGGAACAAAGGTTGTATTTGATAACAGTATACTATTAAGAAATGCCTAGTTAGTGTTTTTAGTAATGAGGAAGAGCATTAAGACTTATCCACCATGCTGACTAAGGCCATGTCTATACTATGGGGGAAGATCGGCTTAAAGTATGCAACTCCAGCTACGTAAAAAATGTCCTGAGGCTCCCCTTGGCTGCAAACGACGAACTGCAGCCAATGGGAGCCACGAGGCTCTGTACATGTGGAGCCAGTAAGTAAACAAATAGAAGCAGCCCGGTAGCAGCTCTCTCAGCGTAGGTCCGCAGACCACTTTGGGAAACACAGTTCTAGGCAAAAGAAAAAACTACCCCACTCTCCTCCTCCTCCTCTAACTGCCTTTGATATCCCTTGGCAACTAGATCTTGACTTGTTTTCTTGCTCTGCCAACTGCCTTATAGGTATCCATGAAACTTTGTATAGTATATCCTTCCAAGTTCAATATTTTAGGATGTTTCTGATGTCTAAGTGACTTCTTTCCCCTTCTCCAAGTGCATACACAGAAAACAGGATCAAGTTATAACCACAAATCAACCAAAGTCTTATTTAGCAAGCCAAGTCACTTGAATTTTGTATGCACTCTGTACTTGCCCACATACTCAGACCGCCAACAGCATGCTTATGGCTATATAGCTGACAATTCCCATAATTATTCAACTTTGCTATTACATTTCAAAACAGATAGCCAGGAGAGCAGAATTCTCAAACTGTGAGTATATACAGCCTCAGGGACATTCTAGGCTTCAATATACAATCTGGAATTCCTAGGACTTTTTTGCCTCAGTAATAAAATTAAATTCATCATCTCAAGTAAATCAAAGTCCAAATAGGATAGTGAATCCAAAAGATCGATCATCTCATGATTTCCAATCAGGCATTACAAACATGTATTCTTCCAGGCTTTAGTTACAGTGTCATGGGTATTACTAATTGCTAAGTGTCAGTGCTGCAACACCAGTCAATGTAGTTAGACAAGAACAAAGCAAATTAAAGCTCTGATGTACACATCTCTACTACTGTTTACAAAGTATGACAAATGTGATCAAAATATGCCTGTTGATGCAACCAAGACAGTGTCAAATGAAATATGACTTAACTAACTATCATTACCGTTGCTAGATTGCCTGAAGGTCCACTAGTAACCAGAAACTTGTCAGGTTAGCATCATTTTAGTTTGCTTATTTTGCTCTGACATTTTAGAATCTCACCATATACTTTTCTCTCACTTTTTGCCAAATTCTGGTCACCAATCAATCTTGCCTGACCACCATCATCCTTCCACTGCCAGCCATCAGCACAGCATTTTTATCTTTCTAGCCAAAGGGTGGAACATGCTCTCTGCCCACAAAGCCTGACTTCAAATTAAAAAATAAAGAAATAAATAACGAGCCAAGAAAGGTCAGTTTGGGTTTTGTCACTGGTTTAAATTCCAAGCTGGGATTCACATAAATGTCAACAATTCGGTGAAGGCATTCAGGATCTGAGCTTTTTCAGCATTGTCTTCTTGTTACAAAGCCAAAATACTCAACATTCAATCCAAATATTTCCTTTCAGGATCACACCAACTCATACCCAGCAGGAATTTCATTTTACATCTAATTAGATTGTGCAAAACAGCTGGACTTGGGGGGGAAGGGAGGAGGGAGAAAGCAAGCTCTGAGTATGGAATAAGTCCTGTGTCCCCCAGGCATGCCCTGCATTCTTCAGAACAGCAATTATGGTTTGGGGTTGCAAAGGAGGTGAGGGCCATCAAAGAGACAGGTGACAAAGGCAATTTCTTGTAATACAATCTCATGAACGAATTTCACAGTTCAGTTTGAGAAACTGAGTACTTGGAAAATACTTATGTTACTAGCAGTGGAAGCAGTAGCTCCCCCCAAGGAGGCCTCTTCCTCCATGCCAAATTCAACTTGATCCTTTTGTACTGGGAAAACCAACTAATGGGGGAGCTGGTTTCTGTGAAACACAGATTTCTCCAGGATACTTCTCCACTGGGAACCGAACTGGGACACATTTCTCTTAAGCCACTGTACAGCCTTCACATGGTAGCAATTTTTAGTAACTTCAGCTGGGGCCTAGGATTAGTTCTGTTTCCCTGGTCTCCTGGGTCCACTCTTTATTATAAAGTCCACAGATGTGCAGGTGATAGTCTATATTATGATTTTTCCTTTGCTAGAAGAATGGGTATCAAGTATATCATCTCCAGGAAGAGATTTGGTGCTTGCAGATATGAGCTGTATATTTTACATGCTTTGTAGTCACAGTTGCCTATGTGGAGTGCAATCCTGATGCACAACCAAAGTTAGTGGGAATTTTGCTATTTGTCACACTAGCAGTAGCACTGGGCCTTTTCTAAAATGTGTTTCACATGGCTCTCTTGGGATCAGAGGACAGTAAAAAGGAATGCATGTCCTACTTCAAAATCCCGTTTTGGGATTAGAGAATCACTTCAGACAGTGATACAGCCACCCTTTGCCAATTCTGCTTTGGACTGTAATATACTCAGGGAAGGGGAGTTTGCTCTATGTTCCCCTTTGAAGCACTATTCAAACCTAAGCCATTATGCAAGTGATATATTGACCCACTATCTCATTCTCCCTTTTAATGCTATCAGGAAAAGCAGCTAATTTTTTGAAGAAAAATACATTTAAAAAAAAAACAACTGGAAAAAGACAATTAACAGACAAATCATTGTATTTCAATTGCATTAGTATCTAATTCTTCAATGCAGACAACCTATATTTGTAAATGATATGGAGTTGTAATCCCCTGGTTTAGTGTATGTGATTGCATCTCCCTCTAGTGGCTGGTCCTTTCTTACAGCTAAAGGAGAAGTTAAACTTGTATTTTTGGTGCAGAAGTTCCTCAAGTTCAATCCCCACTCAAGTGCCTATGTGATGCCAACAGACCCCAGGGTGATCTTTAGGTGGAGTCAATCCTGCGACCTCTGGAACTTAGTGCATGAGCCTCTAATGCATGAGCTAAAAGCCAGCTAGCTGTTAGCTAAGGATGTAGAGCAGACTCATTCTCTCTGTAAGTGGTCAGAATGGGGCAGTTCACCACACCCAGAAGATGTGTGGGTTACACCTACATGTGTATGCAGGAGGGTTTGTTACAGATCCACATAAGAAAGAGCTGAAAGGTGGAGATTAATTGCCTTTCAGTTTCTTCTTGCACCAAGCAGCAGCCCACAATAGGAAATGCCACTTAATACTATAGATCTCAGTTGATGGGAGTGAACCAGAGGCCTGCCCCACCAGGAATCACAATGCATCTCTTTCCATTCTTGTTGCCTGATCTGGTTTTCCATTCTGGTGTGGCTTCATAGAATCCTATTATACTGGGACTGGAAGGGACCTCAAGAGATCATCGAGTCCAGTCCCCTGCCCTTATGACAAGACCCAGTACTGTCTAGACAATCCCTGATAGACATTTATCTAACCTACTCTTAAATATCTCCAGTGATGGAGATTCCACAATCACCCTAGGCAATTTATTCCAGTGTTTATCCACCCTGACAGTTAGGAACTTTTTCCTAATGTCCAACCTAAACCTGCCTTGCTGCTGTTTAAGCCCATTGCTTCTTGTTCTATCCTCAGAGGTCAAGGAGAACAAGTTTTCTCTCTCCTCCTTTTCACACCCTTTTAGATATCTGAAAACCGCTATCATGCCCCTCTCAATCTTTTCTTTTCCAAACTAAACAAGCCCAATTTTTTCAGTCTTCCTTCATAGGTCATGTTCTCTAGACCTTTAATCATTCTTGTTGCTCTTCTCTGAACCTTCTCCAATTTCTCCACATTTTTCTTGAAACGCGGTGCCCAGAACTGAACACAATACTCCAGTTGAGGCCTAACCAGCGCAGAGTAGAGCGGAAGACTTCTCGTGTCTTGCTCACAACACACCTGTTAATGCATCCTAGAATCATGTTGGTGTCACACTGTTGACTCATATTTAGCTTGTGGTCCTCTATAATCTCTTTCTGCCTACTCCTTCCTAGACAGTCACTTCCCATTCTGTATGTGTGAAACTGATAGTTCTTTCCTAAGTGGAGCACTTTACATTTGTCCTTATTAAACTTTATCCTGTTTACCTCTGACCATTTCTCCAATTTGTCCAGATCATTTTGAAACCACTGCAGCTGATTATCACTTTCAATTTCCCTTTGCCTTTTCCAAAGCTGAAACACTACAGCATATTCCCCACTCTATCCTTATAGTGAGAAGGGGAAGAAACCCAGTTGCAGGGGAGCTGCAAGGGTGGTGGGCAGGTAGGACACTATTTCGCAACAGTTCACAGTCAAACGGGGCTTAGGGTAAGGCCCTGGCTTATGAGCTTACAACCACAACCAAAGGCTCTGACAAAGCCATTTCTTTTCCACAGTCCTGAAGGGAGTTGTTGTGGGCCAGCCCAAAAGAGGAATTACTGAGGAATCCTGGGAGAGTTGGTGTGAATGGGTGCTGGAGAAACCCTGAAACTCTGTTTTATGGCATAGTGCCAATCTGATGGTAACTGGGAAATCTGAGACAGCCTCTCCCTTGCTCTCCCCACTCCTTTACACTGACCAGGGACCAGAGAGGGAAGAAGCAGAAAACCCACATGGGTGCTGGAAGCAAGGTGCCACAAGGGTACCTGGTGGGGCCTTCTTCCTCATAATGAACAGGATTTGATGGCTGTTACTGGCTAAAACATTCCTACTCCTGACTGTTGAGCAGTTGTGTACCTCTAAGTTATTTATGGGTTTGATTCTGCAAACATTTATGACTTGGTGTACTTCTTTCCCAAATGTGTAGTCCCATGGTACGGGTACGTCTACTCTGCAAAAAGCAAAGGAAAAATATTTCAGCACTGAGCCTCAGAGCCCAGGTCAACTGACTTGAGATCATGGGGCTTGGACTGCGGGGCTAATAATGGTACCGTGGACATTCAGGCACAGACTGGAGCCTTGACTCTGTAACCCAGCAAGGAGGAAGGGTGTCTCAATCCAGGCTGCGGTCGTAGCAGGAATGTTTACATGGCTATTTTTAGCCCTGCAGCCCAAGTCAGCTGACCCAGATTCTAAAACTCAGGAGGTTTTGCTTTGCAGTGTAGTTGTACCCTAGGGATCAATTGTTGTTGGTAAGAACTATACCTTCAGGCAACTGGGAATGGGCCCTGGAGTTGTAGAAAAAGCATTATGATATCCAATTGTGTTACGTTTGAAGTAGTATGTCAGAACTGATTAAAAGCTGTCATTATTCACAAGAGACAGAGTTAATGTTTCAGTATACAACATTAACTTTGACATTTGCTGACTTGTGTGCGTACACGGGCAATATTAACACCCCTAGTATAGCTTTTTAATGTAATACTTGACTTTTTTTCTTTTTATGCTCAGCTCTTAGGACATGATTTACTTTATATTTGAATACTACCTTATTTTTGTCTTTTCATTTTTATTGCACAGAGACAGTCACAATCCCCCACATCCAAAACTGGATATCATAATAGTTCTCTGAGGAGTCAGAATTTCCTAATGCCATTTCATAAAGGCCACTGAAAGCAGGCCGAGTTGTTCTGTGTCTACTTATAACTCTTTGGACTAGCACTGGTTATAAGAAAAATCAGTTAACCACCAACTTCATAGGTTGTACTGTAGATCAAATTGTAAGAAGCCTGTTCCAACTAGACAAGGAAGTTCAAACAAATAGCACATTCAGAGAAAGTGTAAAATAAGCTACATTCTAATGATTATTCATCATGCTGGCATATTGCAGCCATATATGGTATGCCTATTTCTGTAGTTTTCACCTTTATTCATAATTCATACTTAGATTAAGACCTGTCATGCATGCTAAATCATTTAATCTGCAGTGTCTAATGAAATGATCAATCCACTGAAACTAATTTGAATCAATCAGGGTGCAGGGCATGGGTATGAGAAAGGGTACAGACTTCATATTGCCCTGAATGGGCCATAACATTGCAATTTGGTCCATACTTCAAAATCTGGGCCTTGATACATATCGGCATTTTAAACACCCCAAAGATGAGGAGTATTTGGATGCAGGATTTTGATGGCTTATACTCCATTTTCTTATTATCTTTATTTATTATTTGTTGAGTGCCAGAAGTGGGTTCAGCTCTATAGAAGACACAAAGGCTATGTCTACATTGCACACTCTTGCACAAGAACATATGCAAAATTTCAGGCAGAATGGCTCTTGCTCAAAAGCCCCTTGCGCAAAATGGCGGCTCATTAAGTAGGCAAATGATGCGCTGAGCTATTGATTGCCGTGCCTCATTTGCATATGCTCTTGTGCAAGGAAGCGCAATGTAGACGTAGCCAAAGACAGACATGGCCCATCCTTCGTTACTTTCATAGTTTACACAGATATAGCACAAATCAGAACCAAAATGTTCTGCATGACACAGAGGTCAATTCCATTTTAGGGTCCCCAAAGTCAAAGGAAAGACAAATATTTGATTTCAAGGGCATTTGGATTGGGTCTTCAGAGCATAGGCTTTTGGTTATTATATTTACTAGAAGAATGATGACATTTTTGCTGAGTTTTTTCCTGAAGAAGTAAATTTTAAGGTTTGACATAGTACGGTCCATACCAGAAGTCAGATCAACATAATGTGTTGCTCAGGGGTGTGGAAAATAGTAAGTAAGTAGTAATATAGATATTGTAATATAGACCAATGCTTAATATTCTAATTTGGGGAGTCATTTGAACTACCATGTACACATACTAAGATGTAGAAAGCCAAAGATTCAGAACTGTATGAATACACAACAAAAAGTTTGAATGTAGATCTTGAATCAGAGGTGGGGAACATTTTTGAGTTGGGGCCCACTGACCAACAGGAAAATTAGTCGGGGGCCGCACACAAGTGAGAAGTGGAGGGAAAAAACCTCTCTCCTGTGTCCCCTGATGGATAAGGAGAAAGACTCTCCCCACATTCTCCTCGCACACCAGAGCCTAGGAGGGCCCAGCCAGGTAGATTTTGTGCTTCAGCCTTGTGGGAAGCAGTGGGGGGAAGGGGCTAGAGCATCAGCGCTGGCTCCCCTATGCTGGGGAAGGGGGGCACTGAGCTTGAAGGGCTGGATCTAGGCAAGCCAAGGGCTGCATCCAGCCCACAGACCTGAGGTTTCCCCTCCTTGTCTTAAATCATACAGTACTGGAACAGGCTTCTCATGCTAAATGGCAACATCTAGGCTTCTAGTGCCATCAGAAACAGAGAATTTCAAAGGCTACATCTAAAGCCCGGACTGATGCTCTGAGATCGATCCACTAGCAATCGATTTAACAGGTCTAGTGAAGACCTGCCAAATCAATGCAGATTGCTCTTCCGTGAACCCTGTTACTCTACCCCAAACAAGAAGAATAAGGGAATTTGACAGGAAAGTTTCTCCAATCAACGCCCCATGGCATAAACCCCATGGTAACTCAAGTTAAGGTACATCAACTCCAGCTTCAGTCAACTTTCAACTGTAGTATAAATGTAGCCAGAATTACACAAACAATGAAAAATACTGAGGAAAGACAACTGAATTGCAAGTCAAATAGATTCTTATTCTAATCTTCATTCTCTCTTCTCTTCTTACCTCTTGCTAGAAATAGATTCTTATTCTAATCTTCATTCTCTCTTCTCTTCTTACCTCTTGCTAGCCACTCATCATCTATAGTAGCAATCATTTTGAGAACAGCTAAGAAAGCAACTATTATAACAAGAACTTTTTTCTTAAGTTGTGAAATATATAAGCCCTTGTTTTCTTCCTCCAAGAAAATTGCTCACCTCAACCCCAATGAAGGGCAGACAAACAAGTGCAAATGAAAAAAAAAAAACCACATCCTTCAGAATCTAAGATATCTTCCAGACAATAACTAGACTGGCAATGAAAACATATTGTAATATCAATTGATAGAGGCATCAGAGTTGCATAAAAATCTAGTTTATATTACTCAACACTTAAGCAAATTCATCCTCTCTCTGACTTCCTCCTTCACTCTTATCTGCTATACTATATGCACAGAGTATTAATATTCAGCTTGTGATAAAACTCTGCTTCAGTGACTGCTTTAGGCCTATGTAGTTTATGTACATAAATCTCTTCCAAGGACCCTGTGCCAGACAGACAAACTGCCAGCTAAAATGCCATTCCTAATTCCCCATTTGTGGCCCTGTTTAGTTCTGGTGACAGTAGGCCATCATAAGGCCTGAATTCCCAAACTCTCTCAACCTGCTCTCTCCTTGAACCTCCCTCCACCTCACCATTAAATCCTCACTTGACAATCCTTGTAGGGAGATCACTAGAGACCGCAAAGCCTCAAATAAGCAAAGCGGGATCATCCCACAATACATGTGTACATGTGTACGAACACAAATATAAATTCATACATAAATAAATGGAAGGAAAATGAATACCCCAGAAAAAAGGAGTTTGGGAGTAAACTGCTCTTTCTTGACAATTAAACCAAAATTAAGGGATGGATGAAGTGTCACTACTAGGACTTGGCTGGTTACAGCAGGAATCAGAGTCAAACCAAAGCTCAGCGCCAAAAGTCAAGCCAAGGATAATCAATAGAGTGAGAATCAGGAGTCAAGCCAAGGGTCAGAGCCAGAGACCAGGGTAGGGATGAGGAACAAGACAGGAAGAAAATAACTGGCAACAGGCGAGAAGCACAAACCAGAGACAAGCCAGGAAAGCAGAGCTGCATAGGAAGTTAGAGTCCTATGTAGTAGAAAGACAGGAATTCACTGAGAAGCACAGACAACTTCTTGTGCCTCCCTTTTGGATTGATTAGCCCAACTGGACCAATTGGTAGGGCTACACACTTAGGGCATGTCATTTTTTTTTGAGGAGTACAGGATCTTTGAGAAAGGGGTTGGGTTTTTTCAAAAGAACGGCGTCTAGACAGCTGTTTCTCTTTCGAAATCCCCATTTTTGAAAGAATGCACGGCCGCCATTATGCAAATGAAGAATGGGAAATTCAAATCCTGGCTTCATTTGCAATTTCGATCTAATTTACATCCCTCTTTCAAAAGAGGGATGTAGTTTAAACATAGCCTTAGGGAAGCAGATTAGGAACACAGCTTTTAAGCTGGCTCCCCGCGGGTGCCAGTTCCCAAGAAACTGCCCCCCACAGAGGCAGAAGAGGGGGATAGTGCTCCCTCTAAGCTACTCGGAAGCACCGCTTCACAAGTGATTCATCAGTCCAGACCAGTCAAGGAACCCTGAGCTTCTGACTGGGCGGGGCTGATTAATCATCTGTGAAGTCCGCAGCTTAGAGGGAACACGGGCACGGGGGGGGGGGGGGGGGGGCGGGCAGGAGAGGTGAGATCCTTGTGTCTCTCCATGCTGCTGCCTCTCATTCAGAGGTGGGGGGTAGAAGAGGAGAAGATGGGAGCCAGTGTTCGCGGGGGAGCCAATTAAAGAGCTCCTGCCTGCCCTCCAGTCCATAAACATATAACCGCTGAAAATTTCAGTGGTTACACTCTTACAAAAACAAACACATTTTAACATTCCTACTAAGGAGACAGGAATTATTTCATATCTAGGCCTGTAAAAGCCTAAGGCTACACAGCCATTAGGAGTTAAGAAATTGGGGAGCATGATACAGGATCATTTTTTGCTCCCCACTCCAGGAAAATTCAAATTCTCTTTGATTTGCCAACTTTTTGGTTTCAAGAAAGAAGATAATATCTCACCTGGATGGGACAGCTTGCTGCAGACCCAGCATGAGTTAGGTTAGCAAAGGTTTGGGAAACCACAGATATTTTTCTGCTGGATCAGACCATAAAGAAAGGCACTCTTTCTAACCTTATTCAATCAATACTAATTTCTGCCAGAACCCTTCTTGAACAGAACTGAAAGGCAGGAAAAATGGAACTTCCCATGACCTGTTGAATTTAAAAGAAAGCCTCAGGAACCAAGGGCTAAAATAATTTATCTTGGCTATTGGATTTGTTTTGGCTGTAACAAATATTTTGGCTTCCTGTCCTATCATTTTGCCAATAAAAACATAGATCCAAGGTTTTTCAAACCACGGCATTGCAGCAATTTGGAAAATGACAAAGTGAAATGTATACCAACTAATAAAGGCCTATTCATGCTATAAATGCCTTTTTGTGCTGTTTTCTACATTCTGTAGCATACTTAGGATAACTTAAGGAAGCATTGGGCTCATTTGTCCTCCAGCTTATCTTAAAGAGCAAACCACATCAATACTGTCTTTACAAACAAGCTCTCTCACTTCTAAATCCTATATTACCCTTGGCCCACTAAGACACCCTGCTATCCTGCTCTATTTTCTGTTGCTACAAATCCACTCACATCAAGGAAGACGACTCATAACACTGAGGTTACAAAACAATCTTTTCTTAACAAAGAGAGCAATCCAACATTGTAGGGTTCACTATGGGTAAAGACCCTCACCTCTGAGACAAAAAAAATCAAGCTCATGTTCTTCAATTGGTCTTGGCATCACTGAAGGACTACCTCTCTTCCAATGAACCCATATGATTATATTCTGAAAAGTATCTCTAAAATCAGCATTGTGTGGTACTCATTATCTCTGATACTGTTCGAACTTCAAATGTGCACACATTTATAAGTAAATATGGGAGAGTTTTCCCCTCAACTCTCAAACCTCAACCTTGATAATTATCTCCAAGTGAACCTATTCTTTCTGGCTGTGACATCACCAATAATAAAGATTCTGTCATTGGGACTTAGTTAACCATTGAAAAAATAATACATGGTCCAGAAAAGAGTCCATGTCATTCTTCTGTTCCTTTTTTGACTCTGCAGTGCTGACATAAATAAAAGTATTTTTTAGTCAGCCAGGGCAGCCAACAACATGACTCCCTATATTAAGGATGCGCATGTTAGAAAGAAAAATGCTGTTTATATGCAGCCATGCTTCTGATCTTTGATTGGCTGTCCTTGTGAAAGGTAAAAATCCCATAGCACTCTGAACAATTGCAGCAGATAAGAATCCTGTCGCATATTCTCTCTTCCTCAATTAAGTCAGTTCCAATATCCAATACTACATGTGAACTCTTGCTGAGTACAGAATGTCGCTGTGCAGTTATACTACCACTGGCACTCATGCTGAGATGCACACAATAAGAAAAATGCTTGGCAAAACCAAAATGTAATCTATTTTATTATTTCATATGTATTGCATTGTGAATCCATTATAGACTGTTACTCAACATTTTGAAGGCCAGGGTTACATTTCTGGACTTCAGCAGGTTCATTGCTATATAGAACAGGCTGACCAGGATGACAAAGTAACAAATGATATGTGGAGAACTATACAGCCATTAGTGTCTCTGGAAACAGACATCCAGGCCCTTACACCTTTTTTATTCTTGTCTTTCATAATTACTGTCTATTTTTGTAAGATGAAATTCTAGAATGTGAAAAAACTGAAACTGACAATATCTGCTTATGATTCTGTGGAAGACCATTTTCGGTTCGGATAAAAGAAAAATGAACTTCCTGAGCACAACGTTAGCTGGAGTCCTATGCAATAGACTGACAAGCATGGCCCAGAACACATGACAGTTCTCTGCAGATAGGCTCATTTATATTGTGAGAAAGGTGTAATGATGGAAAAAAACCACAGTTAGTCCAAGAAAGTCATTCTTTTCCACTAGAAAAGCCTACTCTGCTTCTTAGCAGGTATAACCTGAAAGAATAGATGTTTTTGCCTTAAATGTGTTATTGTCCACTCCAGGGTTTCCCAAACTTTTTCAGCCACAGGGCCCCTACGGGATCCTGAAAACATAGCAGAGCCCTTAAAATATCACAATTTTTAATTCAATAGGTACCCACATATTTAGCCAAAGTTTTAGAATTCTATTTTTATTTCTTGTATATCCGTACTATACTTTAAAAAGGTTTTTCCTGTGAGACGACAGAATGACGCCATGCGTCACTCCACATTCCGCAGCCCCTCCCTCCGCCCTCAGCCGCATGGCCTCCCCCATTCTCAAACCTGCCCTGGCGAGGCCTGGGGCAGTGGGTGCCATCAGATGTGTGGATCCCAGGGCATGCTGCTACCTCCCTCCCCGCTGCTCCAGGGAGAGGCCACGTGACTGCATTATTTTGTCTCCTCACCCCCATGATCCCCTATTGGCTCCACACTGCATAGGCTGGCACTAACCTCTCCCCGACATGCCGCTGGCCCCTAAGCATCCTTCTGGTATCTGGCACATGGGTGGGCGGCTGCCAGAATTTAAATTGAACCGCACAGCTCCTCTGCCATCCAGGGCGGGGGAGGAGAGATGAGCGGGAGCTGGGGGAGCGCATGGCAGCTGCACGGTTTCAGGTTGGGGTAGGTGGGAGTGCATGGGAACCGTGGGGATTCGGGTGGGGGAAAGGGTGTGCGGTAGCCGAGCGACCTCTCGGGGGCTCAGGTGGCAGAAGAGGGGTGTGGTGGTGTGTGGGGGAGCTGCAGTGGCTTGGGTGGAGGGTGCACAGGAGCTGCACAACCTCTCAGGGCTCAGGTGGGGGGATGGAGGGTGTGCAGGAGCCACAGGGGTTCGGGTGGGGGTTAGGGCGCATGTGGGAACTGTGGGGGCTCAGGTTGGGGCACGGGAGCTATGCAACCTTTCAAGGCTTGGGGGCCATACAGGAGCCACACTGCCTTGTGGAGGCTATGGTAGGGGGAACAGGGGTGTGTGAGCAGGAGGCACGTGGGTTCAGGTGGGGGTGCGCAGGGGCTTGGGTGTGGGGAAGGAGGGCATGGGGCAATAGGGTCTCAGATGGGTGAAAGGGGGTGTAGGAGACACATGGCCTCACAGGGGCTAGGGGGTGCACAGAAGTCACAGATCCTCACGGGGAGTGGGTTGGGGGGGAGAGTGCGTGGAAGTTGCAGAGCCTTGGGTGGGGAGAGGGGGCATGCAGGACATGTGCAGCATTGCTGGTGGTCTGGGGGGAAGGGCACATGGGAGCTGCGCAGCCTTGCCCTTCACTAGCGGGGGGCTGGAACCTTGTGGCCTCCCCCTTGCAGCCAGAGGGAAAGGGGGCACCGCGCACCTTTCCCCCTTCCTGCTCCCTGCCAGAGGGAGAGGACTGGGCGCCACATGCTTCGCCCCCATCCCCCTCCTCCCACTCTTGCTCCATCTCCCCTCCCTGCCAGAGGGAGTGGGCAGGGCCAGCTGTGGCCTTGGTCTTGCCCAGCCCCCAGGTGACCAGAGGGAGAAAGCCGGGCCAGCCGCAGCCTTAGTCCAGCCCAAACTCCTGCCCCAGCAGTTGGAGTGGGGAGACCCAGGGCAGGCCAGAGCTGCTACACCTCGACCTGGCTCTCCCGAGTGACCGGGGGGAGAACTGGGGCTGCCTACCCCCGGACAGGGGGGTTGGTGAACATAGCCAGCAGGGGGCCCCTAGTTGCTTATAAATTCCTTTTTTTCCTTCAAGAAAACAAAATTAGTAACAAAATAACCGGGTCATGCAAATGTCATTAATATTTTCTCACCGAGCCCCAAGACTCCACAGACCACACTTTGGGAAACCTTGGTCCACACCTTTCAAAGTCCATGACTTGCTACAGATGAGGTGTTCAGAGGGCCAGCACAAGACCTACGCAGCAATTAAGTTCTCAACATAGGGCTCAGCTAAGGTGGTACTGGTATGACCATCTTCTCTCTATGTGGCAGTATTTTGCCACATGAGAATGAACTTCTCCCAGTTATATAGCTAAAACCATCCCTTTCCTTCAACATTCCACAACTCACACAATTGTTGCCCTAAGTCTTTTATAATGACCACAGCAATAGTCAAAATAACTTTCTCTCTCTTCCAGCCAATTTTAAAATCCAGTTTTGGGTGAAGGTCATTTGTGCCAAGAACAGAGTGGTAACTTTTAGCACAATGAACACTGCAAACAAAAGCACAAGCTGTTTTATTTTGTATAAACATGGATGATTTTAGGAATGGGTGTTCTTGTATTCTAGCAACTAATAGTTCCTTATATGAAACAGAGAATTCACTATTTCTCCTCCAAATACCTTTCCCATTGGATTCTTTAGTATACAATCCCTAAAGGAAAAAAGAAAATTTCCAAAACTCTCTAGTAGAACAGAGTGAACTGGATGTTTCTAAGGTCCCCTGTGGTTTAATTTTCTGAACTTTGTTGCATAATAATGACTGCATACTACAAAAAAACAGCTGTATTCTAGATGTTTCAATAAGAGATTCTAAAATCTTTGGACTAAGCTACCGTTATTATAAGCAATACTAAAAAAGATTAAAGATATTTTTAAAGGATAGAATGTTGCCAAAAAAGGAAAAGACTGGATATAGAAAACTCATCATTTTCAGATCAATTACTATGAGTTTTGTAACAAAGTAAATGTTGATGTAGTTACATACAAATGAATTTTCTAGTGAAATGTTAAAGAAATGCTAAAATATTGACCTAAAATCTTGCACAGTTTAAATAAATGTCCATCATGTAGAATTCCTCCTTTTTCATCTATTACTTGTTCTTTAAGTTGTATCTTACATATTAAATTCCCCACCCCCTCCCAATCCACCGAAAGGTAAAAGCACAGCCTTCTGGTGATCTGAAAACACATGGACTTTCTACTGTAAGTTGAGTGATCACTGGGAGACACAGACAGCAAATTCTTTCTGTTGCAATGTAAAAATACCACAATTTCACCATCTAGCGGGGACAATGAAAACTGCAGCAAACATCAGACAAACATTGACCCTAATTCAGAAAAGCATTTAAGCAGATCCATGAGTATGTTCTTTTTTAGGAACACACTAAAACATGTGCTTAACTTTAATGATATGCTAAAATCCCACTAACTTCAAGAAGAATTAAGCACACGATTCAGTAAGTGATTTACTGAATATGAAGGCTTTTCTGAAAAAGGCCCCAGTAAGAAGAACCTATGGTGCCCGTATTTCCAAGATTTACTAGAAATAAGGTGACTAAGGGTACGTCTACATTGCAAGCTTATTTAGGAAGAAGCTATTCTGGAAGATATCTTCTGGAATAGCTTATTTTGAAAGAGAGCGTCCATACTACTAGAAAGCCTCAAAATTAGTCTAAGGCAGGCTCCCCCTAACGTGGACGCTCAATGTAGAGCCCCAGGAGGCACGAGGGAGGAATAACTTTAAAATGGCCCTGGTGAGGAGCTATTTTGACCCAGCAGCAGTGGAGTGTCCACATACCACTCTTCCAAAAGAACTTTTTCAGAAGAGGTGTTATTCCTCATGGAATGAGGTTTATCGATGTCAGAAAAAGCCCTCCGTTATTTCGATTTTCTTTCAAAATAACACAGCTGCTGTGTGGATGCTAGTATTATTTTTTCAGAATAACAGCCGTTATTCCAGAAAAAACAGTGCAGGGTAGACGCACCCTAATTCACCTAAAATACAATTTCCTTCTTTTGCCTTCACCTGAAATTTTGATTACAACTTAAACAGAAAGTCTGTCGAAGTTTGAAAAAAGTTGGGATTTTAATCCCCTACCATTTTCAAACATGTTGTTAATCTGAGGTTCAGTCTAAACCTTAGATGCCAAGATTCTATGGAAAAGTCTCTTCCTGTAAGAGTTCTAGCTCAGGCTGGCATCAAGAGATTCAGTATCAGAACTAAGCACAGAAACTTCTGAAGTTCACTATGTCACCCAAATGAAGGAGGAATGTCATTTAAGGATGACAGAAAGAAAGAGAGCATGAGTAACATTCTAGTCAACATTCATTCAAGTGTGAATGCTTGCACTCCAAATTCTCATGAACAATGGGCACAATGCATTTGTAACCTTTAAGTAGTCATTTAAAGTAACAGTGTAAGACTGAAAACTATAGAGTTCCATTATGCACGGTACTGAAGAACCAAATTAATTGTACTCACCCACTCGTAATGTCATCAGTCCTTATATTCTTGCCCAGAACATCACCATCGCTCATATAGCCAGTGGCATCCATGCTGATGCTTTCAAGATCTATTTCATCACCACCCTTGTCTGAGATGTCCATGTGACAAACATTACTACTGCGGGATGCTAGCTGTCTCCTCAAAGGTGCTGAATATATATAACGGCCAGACTCAGTGTTGATGAAGCGGCTTGCATTGGCTCTTGGGGGATACCCATTTCCCAATGACGGAGCATCACCTGCTTGAAGGCGGGGGCTAGACTGCCCAAGTCTCCAGGATAAAGGTGTTGGTCTTCCAGTCAAGCTGAGAATACTGCGACCGCTTACTTCAGTAGTGACATTGGTGTCAAACGTGGTCTCCAATGTGCTTAAAAAAACAATTGATTTAGTCTTCACTGACATTGTATAGAAACATTAGATTTCAGGCAATTCTGTTTCATGCATCATAAAAGAACGTAACTTCCAAATACCGGCAAAGGTATCAAATGCACTATTTGCCTAAAACAAATTTCCTAATGTATCTACCACACCTTAACACTACTTTAAAATAAAGCGTCTCCCTAATCAGACCATCAATATTGCATTGGGGAGTAAAAGAGGATTATTTATTTATATGTTTATTAATGTTTGGTATTGGTTCTTCCCAATGTATCCAAGCTCATTTTTTCCTTTTTTCAGTCCAGCCTAGTCCATAGTTGATAGTGTCACCATTCCAGGTAGGAGGCTTAAGCTGATTAAAAGACCACTTTTTTACTTTGAGCAGCTATTTTTATTATCCCTTGTCTCCTTTCTATCTACCTTTATAAAATACGCTAACAGTTTGGAGATATTCAAGTTAGCTAATTCTCGATTTATGTTCTCTCAATGAAGAATGAAAGAGAAAAATAGATATATAAAAATTAATTTCATATGTTTTCCCAAACTTGAGGACTTTATATCTATTTACACAGTACTTTGATTTTCAAATGTGTTTCATATCATGATCATTAAATATATTGCCTAAGGCTCATATATACACTTTATTTTTATAGCTAATATGAGCTGTCTATTTTCTCCTCTTCGAGAGCTGCAGATTCCGTCTCCCAAACTAATCCCAATTTCCTTTCTGGCTGTCACCCTCAGTTATATTGGACTCTGGCTAAAATAGACTAAATGGGCTCAGGCTACTTGCAGCATGAGAAATCCTGCACAAGCATGAGTAGGCATAGGTATCCTGTGGTTACAGTAATTAAATCATAATGAGCTGTCACTTTAATCGAGACTTTAAAAGGAAAATACTGTAGATGCACTGGGAGTTTATCTGTGCAGGCACAGGCAATGGCATAACTTGGCAAAACTACAAACCTTCATCTGCTGAGCTCATTTATGGCTTCATCCTATGAAGGGTTCAACAGAGTGAGTCAACTGACACCGTGGGAGCTGAACACTTCACAGGATCAGGTCCTTCATATGGGCAGATCTCATAGTCTCCTAAGCCTCTTGCTGAATATTTAAACAGCAGCCTCACAGAATGTTCAAACGTAATCACAGCTTTTGCTTATCTTGAGCATATTTTAAATATTACCGGAGATTTCTAAACACTGCTTTACTCAAAAAAAAATTGTACATACGCATCACTAATAATATTATTATAAAGCTTTGTTTGTCCAAAGTCCAGTTAGGAATTCAAGTTATGCACTTTATCAAGCAGGTCAATCACAGTTCACCTGCTTGTTTAAACAGAGTATTATAGATCTGGGGAGGGAAATGCATTAAAGTTACTCATAAGTAAACCAAAGTAACATTTTAAACGGTAACCTTTGCACAATTCTATTCAAACACCACCTAACGCACTTAACAAGCATTGCTCTTTCTATGACTGAGGTTCTGTATACAACCATCCTATTCCCTGCCCCACTATCACTTACTCTTCATAAATCTTGATAAATACTAAACAAGGATCAGGATCTGTGGTTTCAGTGTTAAAAAAAAAAGCGTAATAAATGCTTAGCCAGATTAATTCCTCCACTATCAGCATTCATCATTTTTGCCCAGCCAGACTCAGGACATGTAATATAAAAAAAATAGTAATTTCACTGCTCAATAAAGACACAATTCATGTCACTACCTGTGAGAAACCTGGGTTCCCCGTAAGCTAGACATGGTCTCCTCTAAGTTCTGTCGCAGATCAGCAATGTTCTTGACAGTTCGCAGTCGTCGAGTTTCTGGATCCTCTCCTATGAAATAACATGTCTTTAGAAGGAAAGAACCAGCCCATTTTAATTAGCAAAGGCCTGAGGCATTGTCATCTCTCCACGGCTCTGCCTCAACCACAAATCCATACCTTTACATTACTTTCCATTGCCACGGTCAGACTGAGGAATAACGTTGCATTAACTTAATTTGTGGCACAAAGAAAACCCATGGAAGTAATCAAATATTTTGTATTGGACATAAGCAACTGTTTACCCAGGAGGTTTGAATAAACAGCCAGAATGGTTAGAGCATATGGCAGTCTATTCCACCCCCATATGGACATGATGAACATGTACTTGATAAAGGCTGTCCTTTTCAAGATTAGAATCTCGGTGGTCTTTCCTTTCTCATTTTAAATAATTCAGATTGATTACTAGAAAGTTGCTGTTTTGGGAACAAACTAAACCATGTCTGTTAATTGCTCCACAGCTGAATGATATACCAGGTATTCCAGCAAATGCAATTGCCTGCCCAGCTTTGTCCTGACATTTCATTCATATAAATGAGCTTTGCGAAGCAGGTGTGGTCCTCAGAATGCATTATGATAGAAAGTTTTGTTCTGTTTTTTCGTAGGAACTCAAGTTAATTTCCCTTGAAGGTTGTAACACATTCAGGTCAACATGATACATGTTCCTGCAGTGAATTATCGTACAACAGTATAGAAACCTTCCAAATTAGACATGCAGTAGTCAAGAGCGCATTGATACGTTACTTGAATATTCAAGACCATACCAACTTTTTTTTTCTTTCCATAAGGATTCCTTGCCATGTTTATTTCCCCAAGGAAATTCTTCTCTAATACTGTCCAGTCAAAAGTAGGATAGTCTCCATTTTTTAACCTGAAAAGGAGTCTACTTCTATTTTATAAAACCTTAGTGGCCTCAGTGCTTATTTTGCTTACTTGTTCTCTGTAACTGACTAAAAACCACTTCACTGCTAGCTCAATTATATTTAACCTATTTAAAAGCTCCACAGGTGTTAAAAAGGATGTGACTTATGATTGTCCAAGTTGCTTGCTATAACACTGGAGCATAACCAAACTAGAAAACCTCCACACAGAATGTAGAAGGGAAAAAAATTCCCTGCTAATTAGCATGGCTCATTTCACAGCAGGGAATGAGTTCATTTAAATGTTTACCACAGACAACTAAATAACAAAGATCCCAAATTTATCTATTTTTGATGATACTACAGTCTTGATACTCTTGCCTGTTCTTTTAAGTGAATCCCTTTTCCCTGAACACACCTATGAAATTTAGTTGAACTAATCCACAAAATGGATAGTTCAGCTGAGACTCTACACATTAAAATTAAAATGTTTTATTTAAGTAAAGACTGAAAACCATCTCCAAACAGTTGCTGCTCTTTAAGAAAGCTTTTCTCAACCTCTGCAGTAAATTTAGTGATTGTGTAAAGTGCCAAATTCGAAGATGAAGACCTCCAAAGCATCAGTAAAATGTCTTATATTGCCCCAACCAATCTGCCTGAGCTCTGACTCACATGTAGCATTTCTAGGGAATCACAGAACATGAGAACTGGAAGGGATCTCGAGAGGTCATCAAGTTCACCCCCCTTCCCTCATGGCAGGACCAAGCACTGTCTAGATCAGGAGTAGGCAAAAGGGCCTCCGTGGGCCAGATCTGGTCCTCCAAGTCATAGAATCATAGAACCATAGAGCTGGAAGAGACCTCAGAAGGTCATGGCAGGACCAATCCCAACTAAATCAACTCAGCCAGGGCTTTGTCAAGCCGAGACTTAAACACCTCTAGGGATGGAGACTCTACTACTTCCTTAGGTAAATCATTCCAGTGCTTCACTGACCTCCTAGTGAAATAGTTTTTCCTAATATCCAACCTGGACCTCTCCCACCACAACTTGAGACCATTGCTCCTTGTTCTGCCATCTGCCACTACTGAGAACAGCCTCTCTCCATCCTCTTTGGAACCTCCCTTCAGGAAGTTGAAGGCTGCTATCAAATCCCCCTCACTCTTCGCTTCTGCAGACTAAACAGACCCAACCCCCTCAGCCTCTCCTCATAATTCATATGCTCCAGCTCCCTAATAATTTTGGTTGCCCTCCGCTGGACCCTCCCCAATGCGTCCACATCCTTTTTGTAGTGGGGGGCCCAGAACTGGACCCAATACTCCAGATGTGGCCTCACCAAAGCCAAATAAAGGGGAATAATGACATCTCTGGATCTGCTGGCAATGTTCCTCTTAATGCAACCTAATATGCCATTAGCCTTCTTGGCTACAAGGGCACACTGTTGACTCATATCCAGCTTCTCCTCCACTGTAACCCCCAGGTCCTTTTCTGCAGAACTACTACTTAACTGGTTGGTCCCCAGCTTGTAACTATGCTTGGAATTCTTCCGTCCCAAGTGCAAGACTCTGCACTTGTCCTTGTTGAATCTCATCAGATTGCTTGTGGCCCAATCCTCCAATTTGTCTAAGTCACTCTGGACCCTATCTCTGCCCTCAAGCATATCTACCTCTTCCCCTAGCTTAGTGTCATCCGCAAACTTGCTGAGGGTTCAATCCATCCCCTCATCCAGGTCATTAATAAAGATATTGAACAAAACTGGTCCTAGAACCGAACCTTGAGGCACTCCGCTAGAAACCGACCGCCATCTTGACATCGAGCCATTGATCACTACCCGGTGGGCCCAGCCTTCTAGCCATCTTTCTATCCATCTTACCGTCCATTTATCCAATCCACATTCCCTTAACTTGCTGGCAAGAATATTGTGGGAGACCGTATCAAAAGCCTTGCTAAAGTCAAGGTATATCACATCCACTGACTTTCCCATGTCCACAGAGCCAGTTACCTCATCATAGAAGCTAATCAGATTGGTCAGGCACGACTTTCCCTTTGTGAATACATGCTGACTATTCCTAATCACTTTCCTCTCTTCCAAGTGCCTCAAAATGGATTCCTTAAGGATCCCTTCCATGATTTTTCCAGGAACTGAGGTAAGACTGACCGGCCTATAGTGCCCTGGATCGTCCTTCTTCCCTTTTTTGAAGATGGGCACTACATTTGTCTTTTTTCTATCACCTGGGATTTCTCCCGATCTCCACGACTTTTCAAAGATAATGGCCAAAGGCTCCTCAATGACATTTGCCAACTCCCTCAGTACCCTCGGATGCATTAAGTCCAGACCCATGGACTTGTGTACGTTTAGCTTTTCTAAATAGTTCCTAACCTGTTCTTTTCCCACAAAGGGCTGTCCATCTTCGTCCCATCTTGTGTCACTTAGCGCATTAGTCCGGGAGCCCACCCTGTCCGTGAATACAGAGGCAAAGAAAGCATTGAGCTTTCCCCACATCATCTGTCACTAGGTTACCTCCCTCATCCATTCGGGGCCGCACACCCTCTCTGATCACCTTCTTCTTGTTAACATGCCTGTAGAAACCTTTCTTGTTATCATTCACATCCTTAGCCAGTCGCAAGTGGGTTGATCCAGCCGGCGGAGGCCCTTCCACTCCCCCGCCCCCAGGCCATTTAGGGCATTGAGGTGGGGGAGCGCACAAAACTTCCTCCTGCCCTGTGAGGAACACATGGCACTTCAAAGTGCTGCGCACTCGTTGCAGGGCAGGAGGAGATGCCACGCACTCCCCTGCCCCTAAGCCCTGATTGGCCTGGGGGCAGCGGGGAGTGCAAAGCCTCCTCACACCGTACCCCTGCCCTGCAAGGGCCTGGGGAGCTACATGAAGCTTCCTTCACCCTGCCCCCACCCTGCATGAGCATACGGCACTTTGAAACGCTGTACACTCCTCACAGGGCAGGAGGCGGCTTCCCGAGTTCCCCCACCCCCAGGGCCTAATTGGCCTGGGGGTGGGGGGAGTGTGGGAAGCCTTTTCCCGCCCTGCCAACGATATGGGTGCCTAGTGGAAAGGGGGGGCAAAGGGGCTCTCCCACCCTCAGATCAATCATGCTCTGAGAGTGGGTAGCTTAGAAGCATCCTGGCCCCTCCCCTTCCAGGTGGCCTGGGGCCACTTGAAAAATTTTTGAAGTGGCCCCTTGCCCAAAATTATTGCCCACCCCTGGTCTAGATCATTCCTGATAGATGTCTATCTAACCTGTTCTTAAATATCTCCACTGATGGAGATTCCACAACCTCACTAGGCAATTTATTCCAGTGTTTAACCACTCTGACAGTTAGGAAGTTTTTCCTAATGTCCAACCTAAAAGCTTCCTTGCTGCAATTTAAGCCCATTGCTTCTTCTCCTATCATCAGAGGGCCAATGAGAACATTTTTTCTCCCTCCTCCTTGTCACACTGTTTTAGATATCTGAAAACCGCTATCATGTCCCCTCTCAATCTTCTCTTTTCCAAGCTAAACAAGCCCAATTCTTTCAGTCTTCCCCTCATAGCTCATGTTTTCTAGACCTTTAATCATTCTTGTTGTTCTTCTCTGGAGCTTCTCCAATTTCTCCACATCCTTCTTGAAATGCAGTGACCAGAACCAGACACAATTCCCCAACTAAGGCCTTATTAGTGCAGAGCAGAGCAGAGGAATGACTTCTCAGGTCTAGCTCACAACACTTCCAGAAGCATGTTTTGTAACAGCGTCACAATGTTGACCCATATTTAGCTTATGGTCCACTATGAACCCTAGATCCCTTTCTGCAGTACTTCTTCCTAAATAGCCACTTCCCATTCTGTATGTATGAAATTGATTGTTCTTTCCTAAAAGTGGAGTACTTTGCATTTGTCCTTATTAAACTTCATCCTAATTACCTCAGACAATTTCTCCAGTTTTTCCAGATCAGTTTGAATTATGACCCTATCTTTCAAAGCACTTGCAACCCTTCCCAGCTTGGTATCATCTGCAAACTTAATCAGCATACTCTCTATGCCATCATCTAAATCATTGATGAAGATATTGAACAGAACCAGTTCCAATACAGAACTTTGCGGAACCCCACTTGTTATGCCCTTCCAGCATCTCTCTGAATCGTTAATAACTACTCTCTGAAAATGATTATCCAGCCAGTTATGCAAGATAAGGTAGTTTCATGCTCATCCAGTGCATGGCTTTTCTGAGATAGACAAAAATTGACCCCCTTGTTACCTATGTCAGTGCTGTTAGACCATATCACTTAAAATGTGGGGAGCAGTTTCTGGGAACAGATTGATACCAACAATGGATTCACATAGACCATCAATCCATCATGTAGTTATGGCTTCATGTGTACTGACCTGACAGGGCTGGAAATACAGGTTAAACCTCTAAAATTCGTGAGTCTCTGGTCCAGCAACATCCATGGTCCAGGCGGATGGATATTGCTAGACCAGAGAGTCCTGGCTGGCCAGGTTCAGGAGCTAGGCTGGCAGTGGGGAGTGCAGCCTCAGTGTCAGTGGGGCTGGCACACTGGGGCTCACAGCCCCGTTTGGGGCTGGTGGCAGGGAGCACTGTCCCAGCTGCGAGTGCTGCTCTGCTTGCACTGAAGGCAGCAGGGCTGGCACCCGAGAACGCAGCCCTGCTTTGGCCAGAGGCAGCAGGGAGTGCAGCGACAACCGAGCCAGCACAGTGGGAAGTGGAGCCCTGGCCCAGCCAGAGGCAGTATGGCCAGGAGCTGGGAAAGCAGCCTGAACTGGTGCCCCCCGGTGGTGAGGAGCCCAGCCCTGAGCCCAGATGGAAGCGCAGTCCTGACAGGGCTGGGGGCAATGGGGCTAGCAGCAGGGAACAGGGCTGGGAGGAGAGTCTTGACCTCCCCTGGTCCGGCAAACTCCATGGTTCAGGACCACTCAGATCCCGAGGGTGCCAGACCAGGCTGGTCCTACCCATAGAAACATCATAGAGCTCAATTCTCTGAGCCACAGAGTCTCTGGGATGTAAATATTTATATACCCTCAGTCTGCAAATTATCATAACACCAAAAATCTTAAAAAAGATAACATTTCTAGGACTATGGCTGATAAAGGTGCTTTTCCCACAGATTATTTCTAAGCACGTGCTAGATAAGCTATTTAGAGCACAGGCTACAGGTATAGGAGACAGAAAAGCAGTTATTTCCTTTGAGGCTCTCAAAACTAAATTGTGGCAATGTTTTTTCAAAGAGAAAGACATATTCTAACATCAGTTGTCAGCTCCTTAGAAGATATTATATTGATATTAATTGAAAATATCCAATTTGACTACATGATTTACAATGTTAATCACCTTCTGTACAAGAGTCTTCTTTGGGAATGTTCTGCATATATTGTCTGTGAACTGTTAACTTCTATATCTCATATCTATGCATATTCTTTCCTCTCAACATACACATGTAATCGTTAGCATCAATATTTGTTACATGCGTGTATGGCCAGAACAAGAGTGTGTGAAGTTTGAGATTTATTTCCTAAATTTTCCCTTCCTTTTGGGGTTAGGAACTATTTTGTTTTCCGTGTTCTCCATTAATGCTCCTTGACTGAATACTGCTCTATCTGTTCACTTTGGGCTCATCTAGACTATGTGGAAGATTTGAAAGAGGATATGCAAATTCTGCGGGAATTTGCATATCTTCTTCCGATATCACTTTTGAAAGTGAAAGTAGTCAAGATGCGGGGGTTTTTCGGCAACACCCCCTCCCTTTTTAAAAAAGCCGCTTTTCCTCAAAAAATGAGGTTTACGCAGCTTTTCGGGGGGAGGGGGGAGATTGCTGAAAAACCCCCGCGTCTGGACTACTTTCATTTTCTAAAGTGAAATCGGAAGAAGATATGCAAATTCCTGCAGAATCTGCATAGTCTCTTTAGAATCTTCTGCATAGTCTAGATGAGCCCTTTGGGTTTAAACAATTTCCTCTTTGAATTAGGGATGTGAAGGTTAGCCGATTAACCACTAAACCTCACCCTTACCAGGTGAGGCTTACCAGTTAAGATTAACCGGAAGGAAGGGGATCCAAGGCTGGAGCAGCCCCAGTCTTCAGTGGCCCTAGGCACCCTGCAGGCAGAGGCTGCTCCGATCGAGTCTGGAGCAGCCCTTGCCTGCAGGGTGCCCTATTTAACTGGCTAGCTAATTAAACAGGATTTTACCTCCCTACTTTGGATCAACATTGTTTGATATACAGACTGTCCTGCTGTCATATATTTTTGGATCTTAAACTAAGATGAGTAATGGAATAATAATATTTAAAACTAAAATACTATTCTTCATTAAGGGCTCTGAACACCCTCTGTAAGCAAGGTATTATTCCCATTTTATAAATGAGTAAAAGATAGGAAGGAAGGAAGGAAGGAAGGAAGGAAGGAAGGAAGGAAGGAAGGAAGGAACTATTTGAGAAAACTCAGGAACCCAAATGCTTTTTCCCCCTATTTCAACAAGCAATGTGCTACCTTCCATATTTTTGTACAACTGCAGGAATGTTCTCAAGGACAGTATCTCTAATTCCATTTGTTTGTTTAATATTTAATGCATTTATGTATAAATTATAGATGCAGATATGTGCATACGTGCACTTCTGCAGCTCTCCTCTCCACCACTGATTCTTCCTCTTGGTTCTGTGGTGCGCATGCATGCATGCAGGTGTAAACGTGGCAAAGGTAGAATATATGATGAAATATGAAATTAATCCATTTGTTAAACTTTCAGCCACATGATCTCCCAAGCTCACAGTTTAAAAGATCACATCAAACTGGAGAATGCACAAACTAAATAAAGAACTCTACAGCGATATCACAATTTTGACATATATTAAACATAGATTTAGCTTTTAAACAAAAACACACAGTTTTCTAAAAATAACAGAATGAGGGATGAGATATCAAAGACTTACTAGCACAACTCACATTTGTACTGCAATGTTGTTGCTAAAATTCACTTATTGAACATGTATTGTTCACTATTAACTATTCCTCGCAGTGTTGGGAATTTTAGAATATGCACAAACACATGAATTACTTTACAACCCACAGCATCTTAATCCTAATCAGATTCAGCACACATTTATTCAATAGATGTAATAAGTTAAAATTGGTTTTATAATTCTCACTGAGCTATAGAAGTATCCCCAATAATTTAGTCATCAAATTGATGAGTGCTGTAGAAAGCTACTCTCCTTTCTTCTACAAATGTTACGACTAGTTTTATGAATGAGCAATTGTCAGAATTCAAACTTTCAAAACAAAAAGATAGTTTGTTAACCTATCATTTTAAATATGGGAAATGCAAATGTGGCTTGAATCTAAAGCACAGTACTTCTCAAATTATTCATCCTGAATGTGACAAAGTTGAGCCCCTGGTGTCCAAAATTCTGTTCCTTACCCGGTTTCTGAAAGACCAAATATTAGAACTCATCAAAAACATGGTACTAGGAATAACCACATACATTTCCCCCATAAAGAGAGGGGAAACAAACTTCAGTTAGCCCACTCTCACATTATATACAGTTCACACATCAGTTAGCTAGACATCTTCCAGGACCTACCTGAAAGGTCTTCGAGACCAGGCTGTCCAGTTTTAGTGTAAAGAACAGTATCCATGCTCACCCCTCCCGTGCTGGACTCAGCTGTTACATTTCCTTCATTGTCTGTCTGTGATCTTAAAGGCAACACAAATAGAGATAAGCAGTCACTCACCACCAAAAATATATCAAGTGTAACATTGATAAAACTGCACCCGCCATCATCCGCTGTGTCCTTTTCTCTAGAATACACTAACAGACTGACTTTACATAATTCATTAGTCCCATGTTGAGCTATGTCCTAGAAACGGAAACAAGCACTGAACTGTAAAAAAATGAAATATTCATACTCAAAATGTAGACTTCACAGTCATCCCCCACCATCACACACACACTAAGACACTCAGCTTTTCAGCTAAATTTTCAGCAGCACATAGGCTATGTCTACACAGCAGTGTTATTTCGGAATAACTGATGTTGTGAAATGACAAAGAGCAAGTCTACACTGCAAGCAGTTATTTCGAAATAATATTGAGCAGGAGGACTTCTTACTCCAATTCCTGTAATCCTCATTTTACGAGGAGTAAGGCAAGTCGAAGGAAGAGTGTTCTTCCTTTGACTTCCTACAGTGTAGACAGCGAAATAAGCTATTTCGACTTCAGCTACATAATTGACATGGCTCAAGTTGCTCAGCTTAATTTGACTTTAGCTCGGCTGTATAGACATTCCCATAATGGGCTGAAACTCTGATCTTTGTTAACAATAGAATATGTATGTGACAGTTCTTCACACTTGTGCAGAGTTCTTTTTGTGGACTAGCAATGTCACCAGATCTTCTTTTAAAAGAAACACATAGGTAAAATAAAACAATAACCATTGCATGCAAACAGAACTTGGGACATGATATTATTCAGTGGAAGGTGTTTTTCAGAATCTGCTTTTCAGTTCTGTATGAGTACAAATCTGAGATCGCTTCATTTTATTGGTTACACTGTGTTTTGGATCTTTGGATCAAGGCAGATAGAAGTGTATCTTCCTTTACATATAAGAAAGAGTTTCTAGATAAGAGGACACAGAAGGTATTTCACTGATAACATTCTTTATCTCAGCTAAAAGGCTAAGTATGTGGAAACATACAAAAGGATGTAATCATTTCTCTATTTACAGTTAAAAAATCAGAATAGGCATATTTACAACAACCCTCTGTCATAGCTCCTTAAGTAAGGGTTGTGGACAGGGGAAGGAAATGGCTAGATTGTTCCTCCTCTCCTCTACCTAGATAACATGCCCCTTAATGCTATAGCATACTGAGATAGTTTAGAAAAAATCTGAGGATGCTCTTATAACATCTCAGGGTATGTCTATACAGCAACATTATTTTGAAATAACTTAGTCCGCGTTCACACAGCAGGCGGTTATTTCAAAATAATGCCGAAATACTGTCAAGCTGGAAGACTTCTTACTCAGACACCTGTAACCCTCATTGTATGAGAGTAAGGGAAGTCAGAGGAAGAGTTCTTATTTCGAAATAAGTGCTGTGTAGATGCTCCCAATTTCAAAATAAGCTATGCAATTGACGTAGCTCAATTTGTGTAGCTTATTTCAAGTAAAGCTCTGCTGTGTAGATGCACCTCCAGTGTCCACTTCTAATGCTCTCTGGGTCACAGATACAAATTGATGAGCCTAACTAATATAGACTTTGCTAACAGAACTGGATCTTTAGAGTTCAGTCAGCAGAGAATCACGTTACCATCCTGATGTGCCAGATTCAAACCCTCATCTTGACATCCCACTGTGGCAGGCAGGGCCCCAAGATCAAGAAGATACACTAGCTCCTTGGGATGTCCCCTATAGCTGTCTTTAGCCCATAATGGCTCTTTGGAGAAAAGACCATCATTTTGTTCTGCATCCACACAGCTCCTAGTACAGGTAGATGCTAGAGTGACACTGTGTTAATATATAATTGGAAGAGTTTAAAGTTTGGAACAGAAACTTTGAAATGGTGCTACAAATTATATCCTTCAACCTTCTAAACTGTTACTCAGTATTAGTGATTGGATCCCTTTTTATTAAGCACGGATTTACTAGTCCTCTTCATTTTTCAAGAAAACAATATGATACATTTTGACCTTTCACTTTGATTCTGGCTGGGTTAGTAAATATGATATTTTTTCAAGACTGCAGCAGTTTTTCGGGCAGAATTGTGCAATTTGTTTTGCATTCTTTCAAAAGGTCAAATAAACATTACCTTGAGACCACCAATCGGTTATTAGAGATATAAAAATTATATGTTAGCAGCTCAGCTAGCTTCAGGCTTCCACTGATACTGGTATTGAAAACATTGAATGGAGATCAGCTCCAACTCAGTTATTGCAGTGCATTTTATTTTAACTTTTTCATCAGGATTATAGTCATAAACACACAACAATCCAATGCCTAATGAATTCACCCTTGCATGTTCATGGGGGTAAAATATTTAACAACTGAGAGCTGATCATAGCTACTGGGAGAGTATTTAAGAGGCCAGGTCAAAATGTTTTCTTATTTTTATATCCACTTTTTCAAAAGTGTGTGTGTGTGTGTGTGTGTGTGTGCATGCATATACACATATATGAGCACTACTTGCCCTTTTGGCTACTAGGCAAATCAGTTTAACTTATGTCCTATGTTGGGGAACAAGCTCTAACACAGAGGTCTTTTAAATCTTTATCCACAGCATTATAATGGTAAGAATTGCATTGGCGCACTCTAGCTCAAAACAGAGCGTTGCATCCCTAATGGGTTTATAAACAAACAGCAGGCCTGGTCCAGCCTGCCATCAAGCAAACGCGATAGTGGTGATTTGAAAGTAGTGGATTTTGGAAGCAGCATGCATCCAGAACTTACACAGATGTATATGTATTTTAATTGTGGCACCCAAAAGAATGTCATATTAATATGTATTTTAGTCAAGTGAACCATTCACAGGTGGTATATTCTCAAGTGCTGACACTGCAGAAAGCTTGCACAGCTTTTTATAAATATTCTGGACAATGCAAAAAAAAAAAATCCCAGTATTGGTCTGACTGCCCAGCAATGTTTAGGTGCTCAAGAGAAGGGAACGTAACAGCTGAGCTCCCCTTTTTCTTACCTGAGTGCAAGGACTTTTCCATGCACCTTTGCTAAAGGCCCATCACGGGTGGCGGGTAATGGAAGCAAGGGAAAGCATTGCCTTCCCAAAACTGCCTATGCAGTTCAGTCACCTGGGAGGGGCTGGGGCTACGTTGCGAAGCAGCTCAATGGTTGGGGACGGCTGGGACCGTGCCACCTGGCAGCCTGGCTCCCCTGTGGCCGAGGAAGGTTGCGGCCACGCCATGTGGCAGTCCCACCCCTCAGCAGGGGTTGGCGGGGCTTGGCTGGGGGGGGGTTGTGAAGGGGTATAGTCTCGGGGGAAGGGATGTGGCTTTGGGTGGAAGGGGCGTGGCTTTGGATGGAAGGGGCAGGGCTTCACCTGTCTTCACTGCTGCCCATGAGGCCTATATAGGGAGCAGGGCTAAGGTCGACTCCTCTGACTCCATGCCTAGTTACAGAGCAAAACCCTCTCATTGGCGAGTGAATGCTTGGATCCTAATGAAGGATTGAACTTCAGTCACGCTCTTCCTTCACTTGTAGCCTTCTCTACACTAAGCACATTTTCTAAAGATATTTTAGCATTGCAAACACTGAGCTACCTTCACTACTGATAGTAAGATCAGGAGTGCTGGTATAGGTGGGTCACCAACTACTGCCATCTTATTTAACACTATGACATATTAAAAGCAGTCTGACCAACACAACATTAAAAATGACTGAAGCAGAGGCTTGACTATCTGCATTAGGACTCGGAACACTGCACACATCAATGAACGGAAGTGGTGTCCCCAGCAGCTGGAAGTTTTAGACAGAGTCTTACAGACATCATGCCTGTCTGAGGCACAATGTCTATAGGAGCTCCCAGTCTTATACCACAACTGTACCCAAAGCCTACCGCAGCTGAATCATATAAATATTACATCTCAAGTACACACACTGTAGACATACTATTAAGAGGCTAGTACTGTTAAGCCAGCTTTAAGCAAACATGGTACCTGAGATTATATTTTTAAACTGTTTGGAGCTATAATTATTCTCAGCTATGACTGATGGTTTTTAACAGTAATTTGATAAATCATGTCAACTTTTTAAAGGAAGTGTAAGCACCAGTGCAGCTGCTGTTCAATTTTTCTCCCCCTGCTTCCAAGTAACCATAACACAAATGGATAAACTGCAGGTTCAAAACATCATGCTTGAAGAGTTAACCCTACCTGTACATGAAAGGCGCTACTGTGGCAGTGTTCGGGTGGTTGTATTGCTGTTGTGGATGAGGTAGCTGAACACTGACAGTATTGCTTCCTGTAGTCTGTGTGGTACTAACTGGCCCATTGACAGCTTGGGTGCTGTTGCTACTGTTAAGAGCAGACACCCCTCCTATCCCTTTTCCTTCTGAGGAGGCTAAACTTGAAGTGGAACTGGAATTCCTGCTGTCTAGTTGGGTCTTCTGATGAGAGAGCCCTGAGCCAGGTTTCCCACTGCGGCTTCTCTCACCTTCCTTTGCAGAAGTTGGGGCACTTGGGGATTTCCCTGTGGTGTTTTTCATTCCTGGTTTTGGTATTCCACTGTGTGAAGGTGCGGAGGCTTCCTTCTTGGCACTATTCAACTTTCCTCCTTTCGGGATAAAGCTTGCAATTTTGGAGGACTTTTTTGGCATCTCTGTTGTAGCTGGTGCTGTCTGTTCTTCTTTTGGCTCCTCTTTCATCTCCTGTTTCTCGGTTATGGATATTCTTTTTGCAATGTCTTTGCTTTTATCCTTTTCCTTCTCTTTCTGCTTCTCTTTCTCACTGCCCTTTGGGGAACTTTTCTTATTAGTCAGTGCCCGGCTGAAAGTTCTTTGTGCAATTCCCTTAAGTGCAATTTTGGGGCTACTGGATGTTGGTCCTGGGTGGTTCATATTCCGATGCGCAGCATCTATCTCTTCACTTTCCTCAAAGCTAGGAAGTGTCTCTAATCTTTCACAGCTAGTGTCCCGAGACCCTGAGCAATCAAGGGATGTTCCTCCTGCTGCTTTGGAGCCTCCTTTGCTATTGAAAAGTTTTAATTTCTCAAGCATGGATTTTTGACCATTGGGAGTTGCTTTGACCATTTCCAACGGTGGTTTTGGAGACTCTGGCATTGGTTGCTTAACAGATAACATGGAAGACGTAGCTGTGTGCTTCACACTAAGGGACTTGCTGCGCCAAGGTTTAATGGCAGAGCTGGGCTGGGGTATGGCTGATGAGTTATTGCAACCAACAGCATTTGAACTGCTGCTGCTTTGAACTGAAGATGGTACATTTTCATTCATTCCTGTGGACTGTGAGGCTGTACTGTCTGCTGGCTCTGGCAATAAAAAACAAGAACATTAGTACCAGATATTAAACCAGCTCTGATTAATGCAATCAGCCAGTAAAAGGGCTGGCACTTTATACCACTATTAGTAGGGGGGAAAAAGAGAATTCCCAATATTACAAACTACAGCAGTGTCACTAAACAAAGCTAGACGTCTGATTCCCTCCCTCAATACATTGGCCAACTCTCACTGTGGTAATTTAAATTTATTCACAATTTTACAGTCACATAAAGGAAGTTAAATATGCAAAAGCCAACTGTGTTTCAGCATATTCTGTAGATCTACACTGCATCTTCATTAGCAAGTGTATGTGCATTATTATGTAACCAAGATTTTCCCTGTGCTTTTAGAAAAATCCTTACTGTTCAAATTCATTTATCAGAAAAACTGCATGGAGAGAAAACCCCACTGAAGTTATTTCCAGTTGAGGATAGTTTCAAATTCTGATATCCATTAAAACAGAGACAAACCCATTCTGCAAAAATAAAGCTAACTGTATCTTTATTCTTGGAATCAACCTAAGTGATACATTTTTATTCAATAACTGCATCCAGCTGTAAGAAGATCTAGTGTAAGTAACTGCAAATCGTTATTCAGTGAGCACAAATCTTTTATTTACTTAGTTTTTTAATGTTACTTGCTTTTCTTAAGTAATAAGTTCAGCACCTAAAGAGAGCTTGAAAATCAGACTTGCTTACTCACCTATCAGTAGCCACTTCTCCTCTTCTAAAGTTTCTCTTTCCAAACCTTCCCTTCTGGAGACGTTACTCTCTCAATTATCACAAATATGTTTTCTGTTAAACGGCTCATGTTTCCAATTAACTTTTGTCATCTCTAACTGTTCGGCTGCCCAGCAGCCTGCTGGGGATTAACGGCTTTTACCTATATTTCCCTGCCCTCTAGCAATAAAGTAAACTGAATATAGAGCTGCTTTTTTTTAATTTAAAAATAAACAGCAGTTAAGAACGTATGTTTGCAGCAGCAGGAGCAGCGCTGTGAATTCAGTTCTGTAAATCATGAACCACAGCAACCACACAGGGCTGTTTTACTTCACTTTCAGCTGCTCACTGAAGATATAGCTTTGTTAACCTCACTCTTATGATCCAAACCAGACCTCCCGAAGATTTAAAGCACGTAAGTCTTCACGACTTAGTAGAGATCTGAGTTTCTAGGGTTGTTGGGAGATCCCTTTATAATAAGCTCACAGTCATTTCACATTGTTATGTACTAAATGGAATAACAGGAATTAATGATTTTTTTTTTTAAGGAAGAGATGTCATTACTGAAATGGGAAGATTTTCAGAGCTCTGTTATTATTAACTACCAACTACTAGAATAGCTGGTCTTTCTAGCCTTTTCCTCTGGAAAGCTCTCCTCAGTTCGATAAGGGCAATAATCACCTCAGCATTCAGGGATTTGATTATGACCACATTTACCACAGGTTTAACTAGTGCAACTCCATTGCCTTCAGTACAGTTACACCTCATTTACTCTGTTGTCATAGCAGAATCGAATCCTAACTGTTCCAAACCCTGTTTTGGCAGGTGGCGCTTGAAGTGCCACTTTCTGCCTGAGCTCAGGAGCACTCCATGCTCAATCATAAGGATTAGGGAGCGTGGGGGAAATGCATCAGGTGATGTAGGAGAGGGAGAGAAAAGGAGGACTGTGTGCAATTAAGGGAGAAGGGGTCAAGGAATACAGGAGCTGCTTGAAGATCAGTCAGCAATACTGTCCCCTCTCCCCATTTTTCAAAAGACTGTGGCACCACTGCTTCTCCCTCCATGTTTCTTGCAGTAACTTGGTTAAGAGCAGTGGCACCCCATCAATACAGGCGACCTAGGCAGTCGCCTAGGGCACCAAGATATATGGTCGTTGAGGGCTTTGGAGGCAGGGGCGCTGATCACGAGCCGATCGCGCATTTCGCCTAGGGCGCCAGTTGCCGGCAGCTTACCTAGGGCCACTCCTGGTTAAGAGTGCTACTAACTTGGTGTTGTTTTTTTTTACTGCTGCTTCTCCCTACCCCCCCCCCCCAAATCCCCTGCTGCCCATAGCAAGGAGGAAGCAGGTTAAGAATTGTGCCTGAATTACGTCTGTAAGTCTACATCTACGCTACATGCCTCTGATAGAGCTGGGGAGCACACATATGTTGCTACACTCCGTGATGCAAAGCACACCTCACCCACATTGCGGTGCATCACGTCAGTGAAAGACTCTGGTGTGGGAAGAGATGGAAGAGCTGCAGTGGAGAAAGACTATCAGCTCCTTGCTGCCAGAGCCCTTCATTGCTGCTTGGGACATTCTTCCCCGGAAGCGTGGTGATTTAAAGGTGCCGTGACTCTTTTTTTTGGTGAATTTTTTTTTTTTTGCTCAATAACTTTGGTTCCCCGTTTTTTTGTTTCTCAACCAATTTTTTCCCCGCCATGTTGAGTATTTTTTTGTGAAACTATCTGGCAACCCTAAACATACTGCCTAAAGAAGGGTGCATTGTAAGATTATGTCTGCACTCTAGTTAGACACTGATGGCTGGCCTGTCCCAGCTGATGTGGATTCAGGCTAAGGGGCTGTTTAATAAAAGTGTAGAGTTTCAGGCTAAAGTGGGGGTTTTCAAACTTTGTGCTGCGGCTTGTAAGGATAAGCCATTAGTCAACTGCATGATGCTTTTTTACCTGAGCATCTGCTGGCATGGCCACTCACAGCCCCCAGTTACTGCGGTATAGTGTTACTGGCCAATAGGAACTGCAGGAATCGGTGCCAGCTGGGCCACTATTTCCTGCTGCTCCCATTGGCTAAAAATGCGAACCACAGCAACTAGGAGCTTCAAGCAGCCATACATGTGGACACTCAGGTAAACAAAGCATCTCATGACCAGCCAGTGGCTTACCCTTAGAAGCCATGGCCCACTCTACCTTGGTCAGGGCTGTGCCTGAGGTAAAACTGGAACCCAATGGAACCATGGAGTAAGATGCAGATCAGCATGTGTAATGAACCTGGCTCTCTGAAAATGTGAGTAAAGAAAACTCCAGCATTTGTTTTTTGTTTGCCTTTTTAAAATTTCACATGGAGAGTATGCAAAAAGTAAAACTTACTTATAGCATGAAAGCTGCCATTTCACTGCTATAAAAACAGGGAATGAAAAAACTAATTAGATCACCAATTTTAGATGTGTCAATAAATTATTTTTAAAGATAGGTCAGTTAACTCTACGTTTGTTTTAATATCAGCTTTCATTCACTTTAAGTGATTTCAAATGGGGATACTAAGAAATGGTATCTAAACAATGGTCTGTTTCTAATCTATGTCAATTTTCCTTGCTTTTGAAGCCAAACACTGAGATTAAATTAGTCCACCAAGCCATTCTTTATCTGACTCTTCCTGCAACTTTACTGCCACACTATAATCTCACCACTATTCTGGAAGAGTGGGCTTCTACATTCAAGGATACGTAGATATTATTGTCTCCATTTAACAAAGGAGAAACTCTGTCACAGAAATGCGATGACTTGGAAAAGACTACAAGGGGAACAGTATTAGAGCTAGTGTTCTCCAAGATTTCAGTGGGTAATTTAAATAATAAAAATCGAGATTTTCTTTTCTCACCACAAATGTTTGGGTTTGCACATGCAGTTAAGGCTTTATGGGAACAGCTGAAATCTGATTTACCTATATTATAGTGTATATTGGCATTGGTGCTAGAACTTCAGAGTTTAGACTTTAGAATTCAGGAGTTCCTGGTCTCGCTCTTTTTTTTCCCCACCTCTTTCAATCTTTCTCTTCTTGCCTATACAATCCTACCACTTCAATGCCCACACAATCCCAACCTTCTCTCTCTCTTCCTCAGCGCACACACTTAAATGTGGGATCCAATTTTCCTCTTACTTATATGATATAAAATGCAGTTCCAGTAACTTTAGATGAGTTACCCCTGATTTATGCAGGTGTCAGTGAGATCAGACTTTGGTTTATAGTGCTGTGAAACAGTGGAACACCAACGAATGGGAAGGGAGAGAGGGAAATACATCACCAAATCAATATAATACCGTTATTAGTTTCTGGATCTGATACTTTCCAAGAAAAACCATTTGATGTCCAAGAATGTCTGACTTCATACTGTGCTCTTATTAAAAGATGTGTAATATCTCCTGAAGTCAGATAGCCAAATGGAGAGAGAGAGAAAACACTTTTTCATCTTCTAGCACAAGCACAGTGGAATTTTATGTATACTGAACTCAAACCCGTTATAAATAGGATTTCACTGTAACAGAACAGAGTTCCCAAACTGTTTTCAGTTAAATGCAAAGTTAATGAAAGCTAACATTGGAATTAAATCTGCTCTGTAAAAAAAATAATTGCTTTAGTATAAGAAAATTCCACTCATCTAGGATTGTCTGCTCCTTTGCTACAACCAGCTTGCCACTTTATATTCTCATTAAAATCAACCACTTATACTAGTAAAACAATTGAGTTCTGCTCCAAAAGCATTAAAATGTTCTTTTCCCTTAAAAATAAAAAGCAGATGCCCCTGAATATAAAATACACTAATGTGACAAGGGAGGTTAGTTCAAAAGAGCATCGACCTTTTGCTGATGAAATGTTCAATGGGTTTTATGATAAATCTATTTATTCCTTTATTGTTCATTTGTGGGGGAGATGTTTTCATTCCTTAGAAGCCCAAATTAATTAAATTGACAATAAATAAAATATGTTCAAAACCAAAATTCAGCCTAGGCTAAATAATCATTTCTCTCCTCATTTCAAAGATAAAATGTTGTCTGAAGTCCATTTTATTCCCAATGTTTCTGTTAAAAAGATGTTAGTGGTCTAGCACCAATGCCAATATACACTATAATATAGGTAAATCATATTTCAGCTGCTCCTGTAAAGACTTAAGTGCATATGCAAACCCATCCATTTGTGATGAGAAAAGAAAATCTAGAGTCTTATGATTTAAATTACGCACTGAAGTCTTTGAGAGTACACATTATAAGAGGGGCTACAGAAAATAAATGCAATTTCCTGGGATTTGTCAAGCTAAGGATGTGTCTACGCTACAGAGGTTTTTAGGGAAAACGGCGGTTTTTCCGAAAAAAATTCACTAACGTCCACACTGTAATCATGTTCTTTTGGAAAAAAAATGGAAAGAACAGAGGGTTTTTCTCTGACAATGGTAAACCTCTTTCTATGAGGAAGAAGCCTTTTTCAAAAGAGCTCTTTCAGAAAAAGGCGTGTGTTGGACAAGGAACAGGGAGTTCTTTCTCAAGAAGAGGAAAGAAGAAAAAGCATAGGTACCCAATGACCACTCCATCCATAGTTATCACAGCTTAAATGTGAGCCATTCAGTATAGACGCTATCTTTCAAAAAAGCAGATTGCTTTTTCAATGCACTTTGGCAGTGTGGACACACTCTTTCGGAAGAAGTTTTTTCGCAAGATCTCTTCCAGAAAAGCTTCTTCTGAAAGACGCCTGCAGTCTAGATGTAGCCTCAGTGTAAACACGCACTTCCACATTTGTTTCAACCAAAAAACATCCTAAAATGCAGTCACATTGAAAGCAGCAAAAGCAGTGCTTACACAGATGATGTTAAAAAGGTCAAGATCTTTATAGTATCTTTCCATTAAACAAATAAAAGTATGTTGATTTTGCTGCTACCGGGAACAAATAAAATGTTCTCACAAAAAATAAATCCTCAGTCTAGTGCATAGCTT